>NW_013952421.1:583464-584833 GCF_001266775.1 Austrofundulus limnaeus
GATAGATAGATAGATAGATAGATAGATAGATAGATAGATAGATAGATTGATTGATTGATTGATTGATTGATTGATTGATTGATTGATTGATTGATTGATAATGGAACACAACTGCTTCCATAAAAGAGTGGCCTGTGGGCCAAAACGTCATTCCATTCATTGGCCCAATGACAATATAAAGGATACAGTAAGTATTGCAGTTAGTCAAAAATGTGGGCCACCGCACTGGCTGCTCACTTAATCATTCAAAAAAATAAAAATAAAAAAGGCTGCCCCTAAGAAGTATTTGTATTTCATGAATTATATTTGTATTTGGCCGCAGCCCTCAGATAGATTTTCATTTTGGGGGAAAAGGTTTGTGCAGCCTTGATTTATGTATATAAACTGAAACAGACTAGCACATCCTAAATTTAACATCAATTCATTATTTTATTACAATATAGTAATTTCTGTATTTTTTGGGGAGGTCAACTCCTAATAAATGTCATTACGAAAAATCTAACTGCTAATTTTAAATCAATACTTTTAATACTTAAGTACAAAAAAAAAATCAGATACTTTAAGACTTTTACTCAAGTAATATTCCTAAAGGAGACTTTACCTTTTCCCAAAGTAAGTTTTTTGGTAAGATACTTGTACTTTTACTCAAGTATCACTATGTGGTACTTTATACGACACTGACTAGAAGAATGAAAATTCAATGGGTTGATGTAAATTAAGTTGAGGGCACCATCTTATTTGTAATACATTAGTTTATTGTTCTGGTGAATACAAAAAAAACATGCCTGGATTTCATTAGGTGATTTTCCTTTTTATTACTTTTCACTGTGTCAAATCTTTGTACATTTTTATTTCATAATCAAAGCACAATTTGTCTGTCTGTATGTTCAAAAAGCCAGTTGTGAGCAATTAATGTCAAATTCTGAGCGAGCTTCAGTGACAAAATAAAAGAATGTACAATTAAATTTTAAACTCAGACTCGTTATTTGAGTGTGAAAAGAATAATAAAAGATAAATATGAAGTTCAAACTTTTTCTGACTGGCTAAATTACTCTTCAATTAAATAAATATCTTCATCATGAAGTATGAGGAAAACTACAGCCCCTGGATTATTAGTACATTTGGTTTGTTTCCCTCCTTTTGTATTTGTTTACATTATTGCTTTTATTATTGTGCTAACCCATGGAGATTCAAAACACAGCCTCAACCACCCATTTCCTATGGAGAGCCATTTTATTCAAATTACAATAAATAAATAATGTAATTAATAAAGTATTAATACATATTCCATCAAATACCTAAATGTCCCCATGAAATAAAACAAAATTAATATATTTTAATACATTTTTAGCATGTCTTTATTTATTTA
>NW_013952421.1:584918-586299 GCF_001266775.1 Austrofundulus limnaeus
TTTTAATACATTTTTAGCATGTCTTTATTTATTTATTTATTTATTTATTTATTTATTTATTTATTTATTTATTTATTTATTGTATTTTGAATAAAATGGCTCTCAAGTACAGGCCTCTCATCTTTTTAAGTGGGAGAACTTGAACAATTGGTGCTGACTAAATACCTTTTTCCCCCACTGTAGGGCTAATATTGACCAAATCTTTGTGTGAGGGCAGAGGACAGAATTTTGCTACAGAGGCAGATTATTAACGTAAGTGACAATGAAAGTTTAACGTCCCCATCGTCTCTGAAAGGGAAGCACTGCTGAATGTACAAGTTGCTGTATACTTTCTCCTGTTGTTGTTTTACAATGATATTATTTATGAGTAATGTAGCCAAACTTTTTACTTAAAAATTTTGAAGACATCTTTTACCAGTCCCAGAGAACCACTGCTTACTTTCCTGGAGTGCTGCGTGCGAGTGAAAAGAGTGGGGATGGGTGACAGCCACTAACAAAAATGCTTAAATAGAAAATAAGTCAGGTTTGGATTTGAATCAGTAGCTACATTTTAAATCCAATTAAAGCAAGATTGTTAACAAATTAACTGGACAATAATCTGGCTATTTAGTGATATTTCCACAGGTGTGGTCTTGATTGGTCTTGAAAAAAAATTCTGAATCCTCAATGTCCGAGATTGGGACAAGACCAAGTACAAATGTTGTTGAGTCCGAGACAAGACCAAGACCATCAAAAAGTGGTTTTGAGACCAGTCTTAAGACCAAGACCGGTTTCAAGTACTACAACACTAGAAATTAATATTTGGGATTTTCCTAGTTAAACAATAGTCAATCAATAAACCTGTCTATCCATCCGTCATTAGATTTAAACTACAAGACTCAAAGTTAAGTGTCTTTATTATTGTATCAATCTGTTCACAACAGCATATATGTTTGTATTTAAATTTTTTAATCCTTCTGTTTACTGAGGCCATCAGCAGTTGAAAAGTTGTAAAGAAAGAAAAAAATAATGTTTTGTTAAATCCTTCTTTGTAATCCATCATGTTACATGGAAATAACAGAAACAAGATTAAATCGTGTTTATGGGGATTCCAACCTAAATGTTAGGGAAATACCTATACGTAATATTGTGTGGTGATAATTGACATTTTAGGTCATTAAGCCCCCGCCCCTGGAGAAACTGTCCCGTATTTCGGAGGGGCCTAGTTGGCAACCTTGTAACCTGGCTGACCCTGAAACTAACCTAAACTCACCTTGGTCCGAAACTCACCTTGGTCCTAAACTCACCTTGGTCCTAAATCCAACCCCCAACCCACCAATGGCATTTAAACCAAACGGGGACTCGACTTTTGTCCCCAAATGCACCAGTTGTCCCCAATGGT
>NW_013952421.1:586725-600402 GCF_001266775.1 Austrofundulus limnaeus
ACACACACACACACACACACACACACACACACACACACACACACACAGTAATCACGTGTGTTACGTCTACCATGGTCTGCTCAAATTCTAAAACTGGGACAGCTGGAGGGTTAATAATAAATTAGGTAGTCGCCATTTTGATTTCGAAAGCAGGTTTTTCTGTTTTGCTGCCTGACTGCTGTGTGTCCACACGGTGCTGCAGTGGAGCGGCCACCGAGCGGCAGTAATAAATGACATTGCAGCCAGGAACCAGGGGTAGCATCGTTAAGCTAACAACACAGTAGACTTACTATGGGCCTCCGGGTGACCTGACAACCGAGGTCGCCGTTTCTCCAGCTCGCAGATTGTTTAAAAAAAAGATGGCTCAGAGGTAAGCGTCGCTTGCGTTTTATGAAGTGATGGCAATTTAAACCAAGCCTGTCTGACTGACTGTCAAGTTGGCGGAAGACTGTGAAGCTCGAAACGAGAATGTCGCCCCTATATTTTCTGCAGCCCCTGGCCATGGTCAATTTTGTTAGCTTGTTGATCTAAACGCAGCGCGTCTTCGACATTGAAATACTTCGGAAACGCTGCTAGCGATGCGAGCGAAGTGTCGGCTTTACGATTTGCGTGCAGTGTTATTGGGAAAGGCACCGCCGTTAAATGCATGAAGCTAGGTGTTAGCATGAACTTGTATGGATAAGCTAACGGACATTACAGGTATCCTGCTGTAGCTCATGTGTTTTAACAGCGAACATGAGCACTTTCATATCAAGCTACTGTGAAAGAGCATGGCTGTTAACGTCAGATTTTAGTATTGTTTGTTTGTTTGTTTACAGAAACAGCTGTCAGGCTTGTCATCAGTTGGCTCTAAATATGTAATCATATGTGCAATAGAAAGACAAGCCTTGTCTTTTCGTGTCAATGCAACCACAGACTTTGGGATATTTTAACCAGCATTTTAATGATGAATGGACTGAGCACTTGACAGTTTTGTTAGCACGGTATAATGTTTCTGTGGTTTGATAAAGCTCAAGCAGATGTCAGGTGGAGAAGAATATCACTACACCTACGGTGGTTGCACTTTGCAGCAATTTTGTCAGCTGTGCAACATTTAAAAAAACAGCTTCCTACACATTAAAATGTCATTCTGCATGAGTTATTTTTTCCCTCTGTTTGTTTCTTGATCCCATAAAGCTAGCTGTGTAATATCAGTGCATCGATGTGCACAAATAAATCCAATTACAGATGCATTTCTTCCTGATTGTTTCAGAGTCGAGTGTTTCGCTTGACTTTATCTTTTGCTGTGGAGAAATAAACATTTATAATACTCCATCACAAATGAGTTGAAGGAAGCCTCTTCAGAGTTTGTGGATCTGGTGTTGGTATGATTGACTTGAATGTGTGAATTTTCACTGTCATACCTCTGTATGGTAAACAGCTCTTTAGTAAGATCCCCCAAGGATGCAGCTCAGAAGATATTTACTATATGCATGTCTAAAATGTGTAATTGTGTCATTTATTATCCCTTTTTTTAATCTCCACATCAAATAATTTTCTGCTCAACAGCTAAGTGTATGTTTGTGACGGTCGCCATGTTTTGGAAGTTTGACTTGAACACATCCTCTCATCTGGAGACTTTGCTGGACAAAGAGGATATCACGCTCAGTGAGCTGCTGGATGAGGAAGATGTGCTGCAGGAGTGCAAGGCCCAAAACAGGAGGTCTGCTTATTATTTGCTTTTGCGTGTAAAATTTCACATCTTTTCAGTGTCACTTGTTTATGCTTACTTACGTACCGTTCATTGTGAATTTCCAGACTGCTTCAGTTCTTGTGCCAGGACCAGAGCATGCAGGAGCTGGTCCGGCTGATTACGACAGAGCCCCCTGCTGGTGCTGATGAGACCAAGCGCTTCAAGTAGGGGATTTGTGAGGAAATATGCTGAAGTAGTAAACAGAGCATCAGGGAAAACTGACTTTTGCTGGTGCTGCACTGTGTCAAACTGCTTACCTGTCACTTTAAAGATGGCCCAAGAGCTTAAAGTGCATACAATAAATAAAAATCTAGATTCAACTAACCTGTTCAGACATGTTCAAAATGCCAAAGTTTAAAGGAGACCAATTATGGGTCCTAGAAATTTTTATGGTATGTCTGTGGGCTATCCAGACCATGTTCATTCAATTTAATGCACAAAATAATTCTCAGATAATAAAATTTCCTATTTTCTAGTTCTGCCTGCTCTGACTTCCGTTCAGAAGAGCTGTTTATGTTAATGAGCTCTGTTGGTAACGCCCTCCAAAAATCYGTTGACATTAACTCCGCCCTCCAAAGCCAGCGTTTACGTTAGCATGGCTAATGTTAGCAGGAACACCGTTGTACAACTATATGAGAGACCCAGAGGCAAAGTCGTGGTCCAAGCTTCTTTTTTTCTCTCCCTCCTCTGCTCTGAGCTCACTCTGCATGCTGTTACCAGAGCAGGGAGCAGCAGCGGTCAAAATACCTCAGAAAATCGAAAAAATGGGCTTTGACAAAGCTTTAATAAGCTAAACAATAGAGGTACATGAGAAAATGTGTTCATAACGAATGAAAATAAATAAATAAATTGTGTCCATGCCGGTCTCAAAACCTGGTCTCCCACTCTGGTCCAACACTCTACCCATTGCCCTATTGGAGGCTTGTTCTTGTTAAATGAGCTGCACATTGCACAACAACAACCGTGTCAGCTTTTTATACTGAGGAGGTGGAGTCTCACCCAGGGGTTGCTAGGTGAGGGGCTGAACGCAGGTTCAGGTGGGTTGTCGTACGGCTTGTGACATCACAAAATAACGGAAGTATAAAACTTACCGTTAATGTACATTAAAATACATTTACTTACAGTAAATAAGCCCCTGGGTGCATTTTTTTGGTCCTAGGACTGTTTTTTTTAAGAAGTACGTACCCAAAGTTGAGTAAAAAAACCTTTACAAAATGAATTTTGCACAATAGGTCCCCTTTAATTAAATGCTTGATGAACAGTCAACCAGCACAAGTACACTCAGTTCAGAAATGGAAATCGTTAGTTATCCTTTTTTGTGTCATTTTACTGCAACGTTTTACCGACACGTTCTTTTACATTTATTAACAGGTATTCAAATACAGCGTGTGAGCTGCTAACGTGTGATGTGGGAGTGATCAATGATAAGCTGGGTAATGATGAGCCTCTGCTGGAAACCCTGTATGCTTTCCTGGAGCAGCCGTCCCCACTAAACCCTCTGCTGGCATCTTTCTTTAGCAAGACAATTGGGAACCTCATCACACGGAAGACTGAGCAGGTCATACACACACACACACACACACGCACACTCTCACACACACACAGTCCTATTACGAAATCAAAGACGCTTAGAAGAGAAAGAATTAAGTCTTGTTGTGATTAGGGACGTCCCGATCAGATACTCAGTATCGGTGGCAGATACGGCCATTTTTTAAAAATCGGGTAAAATCAGATTTAGTCATGTGATTGGGCCGATCCAGTTTTCACAACAGTTTTCAGCATCATCATGCTTTACAACTGCCGTTAAGAAGTCAAGATGCAAGCAAGCATGCAACCATGTCCACAGTGTGGGAACACTTTTCAGTGGAGAACAATGATGCTGGAACTGCATCTTGCAAAATCTGCAAACCAGATGTTTCTCGTGGTGGGAACAGCAGGGCTCGCTTTAAAACTACCAACCTTGTCACTTGGAAAGAAATAAAGTTATCGGATCAGTATTGGATAGAACTAATCATTAGAAAAATCGGATTGTATCGAGAGCCAACAAATCTGGATCGGGACATCCCTAGTTGTGATTTCATTCAGTCTGAGTGGGCATTATATGCACAATCATTTTAATTGTTCTCAAAGCAATTGACTTCCACCTTTTAGATTATTCTAGCTTTTTATTTTGTTGTAATATAACATCCAGATGTTCCAACACATGCAGCCAAACTATTAAGTTTTGTTTTTTAATATCCAAGGGAGTTGAGGATTTAAAGACCAGTTTGCCTGATTACCCAACAGATCTAAATCGTTCAGATTTTCTTGTATTTATTGTCTAAAATGACTTTAGTGACCCCTAACTAGTTGTTGCTATGAATACTTTTTGTCGTCAGATTCAGGTCATTGTCCCTCTTATTAGTGCCATTTGTTAGTAAATACACTTGTTTTCTTTCTTCTTTTGGCTGTTCCCTCTTCAGGGGTCACCACAGCGAGTCACGCTGTTGCACAAACTCTCATGTTTGTTTTTGGCTAAACATTTTTCATCGGATGTCCTTCCTGACGCAACCCTCAACATTTACCCAGGCCTGGGCACTGACTGGGTTGTGCTAAGAACACATGCAGCTCAGTTTGTTTATGTGTATAGTTACAAACATCCTATTTAGATTGTTTATACATTTATTTCTCAATTTGTTCTTGCAAGATTCTGCTGCTTGTCTGACAGAAACTCCCGCTTTTATTCGTGGATGATGCCTGAAAGATTTCTGCACAGACACTTTTATCGTATGAACTCTGAACTCAGTCAAGCTTCCTGTCCTGTTCTCTTGACATTTAGCTGCATTTTAGGAAGTGATCCCTCAAAGATCTTGCTGCTGATTTAAATTTCAAGGCTTCCGATAGAAGGGCAAAAGAGGAAGGACACTAGGAGGCACAAATAAAATAAAGAAAAGAGGAAAATAAAGAACTTCCTGTCTCAGTTACAGATAGGAAGTGGCAGAAGAGAACTGAAACAGTCCTGATGAACTTCAGAAGTTTTGAAATACCTGCTCATGTACCCTGATTTACCTTCCTGAAATGGAGATTAATGCATCTTTTTTAATCTAATCTTATCTAATAAATCTTCTGTTTCATGTAAATGTGTTTCTTCTGTATGTGTTCAACAGGTGATCAGTTTCTTGCAAAGGAAGGATGAATTTCTTTCTCTGGTCCTGAAGCATATCGATACATCGGCCATGATGGATGTGCTTTTGCGCCTTATCAGCTGCGTGGAGCCTCCGCCGCTTCGACTCGAAACCCTTACTGTAAGTGACGCTCAAAACTTTACGTCGCTCTTGTCATAAAAATCCAAAAGAGGACATCTGTGTGGAATCGATTTGTTTTTATTCTGAACAGTGGCTGAACGAGCAGAAACTGGCTCAGAGACTCATAGAGCTCCTTCACCCCGACAGAGACGAAGAGGTAGATGAAAACTGACATGTTTTTGTTTTTGTTGTTTTTTTTTTTTGGTGCCATGTTTTTGTGATTATATATGTATGAAAATACATACAGTATGTATGTATGTTCCAAAATCTGGAATGTTTTAAGACCTAACATCAATTTCTGTTTTTTTTTCTGTCCTCCAGAGGCAGTCAAATGCATCTCAGACTTTATGTGACATAATTCGTCTTAGCAGAGACCAGGCCAGTCAGCTACAGGAGATTTCCCAGCCTGACCCGCTGCTGACTGTGCTGGAGTCGTAAGTGACTGAGACGCTCATGCGCACACACCTGTTCTCTCTTTTTTTTTTTTTTGAATCTGGATGCAGAGGGGATGACGTGCTCCCCAACGTGTTTCTGCAGGCAGGAGTGTGTGGAGCAGCTGCTGCAGAACATGTTTTCAGGAGAGAGGACTGAAAGCTGTATCGTCAGCGGGATTCAAGTTCTTTTGACTTTGCTGGAAATTCGGAGGCCCGTGTGAGTGAGAGTCTAACTGAAACTGAAAATTTCTCATTTATATAGATCATTGTTTTTGTTTTGTTTTTTCCAATCCCTGCCTTTGTATCATAATTTTTAAATTGATTTGATTTATGTTATTATCTGTAGCTTGTTTTATTTCGGAGGAAGGTGTTTACTGTTTTGTTTCTCTGTGTTTACGACAGGGTGGATGGTGTGATGGATGCTCAGGGGTTTGAGAGAAGCTACACTGTTAACAGCAGTATTTTGTTGGCTATTCAGCCACACCTGATACACTTCCACCAGCTACTTCTGCAGCCGCCCAAGGTACCCAAGCAATTCTAAAAATCCTCAAGAGGTTCTAAAAACAAGATTCTACAACAGTCATTTCTGAAGTTCTCAGTATAAAATTGAGTTGTTGAGTGTTTAAAGTGCCTGTTACATCAGATTTTTTGTGATAAATGTGATTGCACTTAAGGAAAGACAACATGATTAGCATATTGCAAAAGCAATTTCACACCACTGAGATGAACGGTTGTTGAGATATTTGCATGTGAAGTAACAGGAAGTGATGTCAAAGGGGAATTTCTGCATGTAAACAGAGCATTGTTATAACGGCTAACAACACAGACAGCAGGAAATTTTCTGATTTTTTTTTTTTTAGGTAATTTTAGTCCCTATAAGAGAGAGATGAATAAAAGTCAGAGTTCAAATAATATCGTTTTAATAAACAAAGATCAGGGAGTTTTCTTAGTAACTAAAATTTTATTTATAGAGCGCCTTTCACAGAAATGGAATTCACAAGATGCTGTACAATCATCAAACACAAAGAGAAAAACAGAAATACTTGACAATTACATTACAAATGATGAAATTCCGGTCAATACATTATCAAATTTTTGGAATAGGAAGGGGCATGGAATAACATGATGGAGAAAAAAGTAATTAAGGTATATACAATAGATAGGCTTGCCTGTAACTAATTGGAGCCGATGGTCATGGCGTATAAAATGTAAATGAATGTGTAAGAAAATTTGTATTCAATAAACTGAAGTCGAGATGATAAACACAAATGTTAATGTGATTTGTAGAAGGAATGGAAACCATACAACACCAGTCTGGAATCTGAGTGAGGTTTATTGTCGCTGATGCAGACAGGAAACCCACACTGCCCATAAAACGGAAGCTGATGTATTTATCCAGTTTCTTCAATGCCTTCGCTCGCCCCGCTGCTGACCTACGGCTGAGTCACAGGCATTCAGACACAATTCTCATCTGTCGTTCAAGCGTTTTATTGTGTTGTAAAAGATGTTTCAGACATGTAACTAGACCTATTTCAATCAAGACATAATAGATTAAACACTGTCAATATTTCAAAAAGGAGAACTTAAGAATGTGGTGTTGTGCATCTAACATCAGTACTAACCTCCCTAACTCTAAATTTCTTTAATCCCCCTGTTCACATGACCAAATCATGTGAACAGATGGATACCAGTCAGAAGTAAAATACGTGTTTTGCAGTCATGGAAATTTCGGTTCAGGATTTATGATTTTATGATATTCATAATTTATTTATTTACCTTAAAGAGTTCACCTTTGATGTCACTTCCTGTTTCACTTTAGCTAAGCCAAAATCAAAGGAAAATATGCTAGCTATGTGACAAAATGGTTTAAATCATTTGTTTTATGCCAATTTTCCTAAATATGAAGATATTTCCTTTGACTTTTTGTATTTGAAGGATAGGCATGTCACAGGCAATATGTATATTTGTGTATTTTTTTTTTATTTTTAGCAAGATCCCATGTTGACAACTCTGGGTGTGTTGGAGGAACCACTGGGGAACACACGTCTGCACGTAGCCAGACTAGTGGCCTCTCTGCTTTATACCAGCTCTGCTAGTCATGCAGTCGTAGCACAAGAGCTCTGCAAACTCAACACGTTGGACCTGCTTTTGGTGAGATAGGTGTGGGGGGGGGGGGGGGGTATTTTTATCCACCTTCTGAGGGTTGTTAAATGATCTTGAGAAAAATTCACACCCCATTTCAGAACTTGTTCTTCAAGTACACATGGAACAACTTCCTGCACCTCCAAGTGGAGCTCTGTGTGGCCGCCATCGTCCGTCCTTGTGTCCATGAAATGAGGCTGCAGCCTGGATTTGGATCCCAGGAAACACCCAAAGCTCAAGACGCATCACAAGAGGAGAATGCAAGCGAGGCCCCAACTTTGGAACCTTCAGACACATCTGAAAACTCTGCACACAACTTACTGGTGACTCATGTAGGTTTCTGAGCTCGTCTCTCTGTTCAAATGATATTTAATTGACTGGGAAGTGGTCTTATTAGGAAAGATTCTTTCTCTTAAGTTGTTCCAACACTGCCACCTTGTTCAGAGGATTCTGGAGGCTTGGGAAGGGAATGATAGAATACAGTAAGTGTTTGATATCTTGATATTTTTTAAATACATTTTTGTGGGGCAAAAAGCAGGTTTTCATTAAGCATGTATGTTTGGTCAGGTCAGAAGGAGGCATGAGAAGAGGGTACATGGGACATCTGACCAGGATTGCCAACACAGTGGTTCACAACCTGGAAAAGGGCCCGGTCCACACCCAAATAAGTGGCCTCATCACAGGTACATGTGACACTGAGGAAAGGAAGTGACAGCTGAAGCAAATTCACATCACTCAAATGTTATTTTAGGTACCGATCATGTGTGTTTGAATGTAGAGCTGCCAGAGGACTACAGAGGGCGCTGGGAAACCTTTGTGGAACAGACACTGTCAGAGACGAACAGAAAGAACACCATAGACCTGGTAAACCCTCACAGACACACAGCTGTGGTATTTAGCAGCTGCTTAGCCATCATACACGAGTTGAAACACAGACAGCATTTGTGATGTGGATGTTTTCATGTTCAGGTTAGTACTGGAAACCCTCGGCCTTGCTCAGAAGATGATATGGAGAGCCCCTTCCCTAAAGAACTGACAGTGCAACAGGTACACATAAACAATCACGCCAAATACCCAGGGCCTCTGTTGTAAGCTGAGTTTTAACTGCTCTGGTTTTGTGTTTTCAGGCCTTTTCAGACTATCAAATCCAGCAGATGACTGCTAACTTTGTGGATCAGTTTGGCTTTAACGATGAGGAGTTTACTGATCGGGATGACAGCATCGGGTAAATAAGTTCACGTTATTTTCTTTGTGCTGCTGGGTTCATTTTGTTTCTGACCTCTTTGGGTGATTCTTGCTTTCAATGCAGTGCAACATTTGACCGGATTGCAGAGATTAATATCAACATCGATGCTGGTCAGGACAATGTACGTCTGTTTAGATTTTTTTTTTTTAATTCGTGTGTCTGCATGCATTTGTCTTAAAGATGTTGTTGGACTGTTTTTCTACTTTTAAGAGCCAATAAAGTTAATTTCCAATCAGAAATATTACGTATCCCCTGAAAGGTTAAAGTTTGAGTTATTTAGTTTTTTTCTTACAGGCCAACACAGCTGTATTTGAGGCCTGTTCCAAGGAGAGGATTCAGCCTTTTGATGATGATGAAGAGGACATCTGGGAGGAGAAAGAAATTACCTATGCAACACAAACCAAGTCAAGGAACAGGTAAAACACAAAGCTCCTGTTTTTTTTACAGTAATTTACCTCAGCAATATTTATGAATTCTGTTTTTAAATGTTTTTGTTTTCTAAAGGTTTGGTTTACAGTCATCTCAAAGCCAAGCAGCCAGTAAGTCTTGTGATAAGACTTCAACTTCCAGTACTGACGTCCCTGATAAATCCACAGAGTCCGACTCTGAGGAAGAAGACAATAAAGATGAGTTTGATCCGTTTTCCAGTCAGGAGCAGACGGAATCAACTGCAGGTGAGATGTGTTTTCTCGTGCCTTTCATGAAGTTCAAAACAAATCTTTTTTTTTTTATGTTTCACTTAAGTTTGTCTGTTTTTTTTACTTTTCTTTCTCAGGCACTGGCTGGGTGGCAGATTTTGGAGAAGTCAACTCAAAGGCTCCTGCTGCTGGAGAGGCCTTTGCTGCTTGGGAGACTCCAGCTTCGCAGCCAGCTTCAGGGGAGGCTGAGGAGAAAGGGTGGGCCAAGTTCACCGACTTTCAGCCTTTCTGTTGGTGAGTTTCAGCTTCCACGTGAAGAAAATATTGGGGAGAAAAACACTTTATTTTGAAGCCTAGCTAGATTTAATTAAACTACATTTAAACTCAGTAATTACAGCTCCAAAACTATAATAATCCCAAGAAAAATAGATGAAAGGAATTTATTTGTTTTGTGGTTTAAAAAAAAGTCCTGTATTGTGGTTGGCATGTTCGTGTGTTAGTATTAATTAATGTGGATGTAAATAAAAAAATCAGCGCATACATCTTTAATTTTGCCATTTTTTTCACAAGAAGTATTATGTTTAGTGATTCAAAACAATAATTTTAGTAAACACAATTAAAGCAGTAGTTGCTTAGCAGTACCGAATACTTTGTGAAGTTTTCTGTTTGTGACTCATTGCTTGTCTAACAGCTCTGAAACGGGCCCCAGATGCAGCTCGCCTGTGGATTCAGAGCTCAGTGGATCGGACAACACCAAACTAAACCCAAACCGTAAGTAAAAATAAAAAAATTAAATATATACATTTGTATGAAGTATGACAAATGCAAAGAAACTAATAAAATGACTCAAATTTAAACTATTTTGTATAAATACAGTAAATAAATCAGCTTATTTTTATTTTGTTTATAGTCTAACTTTGCACCAAGCTTAACCGCTGAACAGTTTTTGTTTCTCCGGTGGGCAAAAACGATGCAGTTTCTGTCTTTAAATGTCTTCAGACACCTCTGGGGACTTTTATTTTGAAAACTAGGGTGTCAGACGACTTCCTCCTGTTCTTCCCTTTAGTTTGACACCCTTACAAAAATAAAAAAAATATGTCGATAGGCTTTTAAGAAATTTCAGGGGCAACTGTTAAGGTTTAAATTTAGTTTGCTGGTTTTAAACATATAACAATTTAATGAATAAACAACAGTGATCCTACTATATGCAGAGTCTTAGTGAATTGTTGTTCACTAAGGATGTTTTTTTTTCAGCGTGGTTTTGTTTTTAAACCCCTACAGCCTGTGTGTGGAGTGCATGCGTGGCAAGGAAAGCTCCACTCGTGGCGTCGGACAGCTCGTCCTCCAGCGGCTCTGACAGCGACGAAGAAGAAGGAAAGACGGAGTCTACGTCCAGCGAGATGGTCACAAAAGAGACGATCACCACAGGTGCTGGCAAGGAGACGATCCGGCTCACTGTGGACGCCAAAAACGAGAGGGCGGTCTTCACAAGGTGCTCATTCTCACACAACAAACACAGCAGCTGTTCTGTCTGACGCGGCGTGTCCGAGTGCTCTTCAGAGACCGCTTCTCCAAACTTTATTTCCCCTCCCTTTTTTACAATTCTACTGTTTCTTCCTCCAACTTTGTATTCCCTCCTCTCTCATGTCCTCTTGGTTCCAGAGTTTTCCGGCCTGCGTTCAGACGGTATGTTGTGCTCTGACCGGTGGAATGTTGTCCTGATGGATTTAAGATGCTTTTGTTTGCTTGTTGCATTTCACAGGTCGTTGAGTAATAATCCTTTAGTGTCATCATTCAGACAGGGTCTGATTCACAAAGAAACATACACTAACCCCCATAGATGACCCACAGGGCTGCCCTTTAAATTAGACTTTCCATCGAAAAGATGAAAACTTTTTTTTTTGGATATCTGACTGATTTAATTCAGTCATTTTGAGGTAGTTTATTTCAGAGCTCCCCACAACTAACAGTCTGTTATTAGCATGCTATGAACAGAGGTTGCAGCATTTTTATCATTCTAACAGATCACGTTATTAACAAATTACTAACAGTGAACGGACAAGCATGCTGCAGTTAATTTGATGTTACTTTAAACTGCAGAAAAGGAGTAGAAACCCATATGAGCTGTCACCCACAGCCCCAGTGGAAGAGTGGATCACAGTCCTGAGCAGAGAAATAAGAGTGGAAAGAGTCCAGAGAAGATAATCAGTTACAGCAACTAGCATCTGGTTTATTTCTGCATGATTTCATTGACAGTCAGAATAACTCTGTATTGTTTATACGTGTATTTTTGTTTTGTTTGTTTGCAGTGAAGCAGATAAGTTGCCTGTAGAGGGACTGTCCATTAAAGACAAAGACGAAGAAAGAGAAAAGAAACATGGAAATGGTTCCAGCGCTATCATCGCTAGTTCAGCTAACCAGTCAACTGCTTTCACACAGTGAGTTTGTGCGTTTTGTTAGCTTATTTTATAGACGGCCAGACTGGGTAAGGGTGGGATCACCAAACATGAGGTTCATAAGTTTTAAAAAGTGCAAAAAGAGTGTCTACCTGTGTTTAAAATCAGAAGCTAAATTCAGATTTGCAATGTAAAGTTTGTTCCAGCTGATGCTGGACAAAACTGTGACCTAAGGTGACATTAGCGGCTGCAGCTTTTTCAGCCAACCAACTTCTTTATCACACAGATCAGTTCAAAACAAGAATGCATCAGCTTTCAACAAATCAGTGCTTCAGGAAGAGCAGCGTTGCATATTTACAGAAACTGTCACCGTGCTTCTTAACAGGTGGATGAATACAAGTCATCTAAACAATTCTGTCTGAGGGCAGTTATCAGATACATCGTACTTCCCAAAATGTAGACATCATCACCGGTTTTTATCCTCAATTCCACTCTTTTTACAGACAAATTGTATTTTAAATGGAGGGGGGATGACTGATGCTACACAATCCTAGTAACTCAGGGCGAACAAAATAAATGTCTGAGTTTTTGATGCATGTTTTTCTTTTTTTCCTACAGAGAGATGCAGTCCTCCACTAACGGACCGGCCTAACGAAGCAGCACAGCCACACGCTTCATATCTTTTTCATTGAACGCACAGCCATGCCCCCTTTGCTTCCTGTTAGCAGCGCCCCCAATGCCCCTTTTATTGTGTCCAAAAAGATGTAAGTAAGTAGGAGGTCCTCAGTTCTGAGGTCAAACAGTATTTCTGCTGGAAAACAAATGTCTATAAGGGTACTACTGATGTCTTAGATGCGCCTTCTTGACATAATTGAAACTAAAGTGCTTCAAGAAGAAATGTAACTTTTCGTTGTGCCAGACAGCTAGATATGAACTTTTCATGACCGGACTTAAAGTCTGCCATTTCACCTCTCAGTGAAGTCTGACTGATTTGGATTTCTTTACTCTTCAGGCATAAAATCAAGGCCCAGCTGGTTTTTCTGTCACAGGTTTTGACTGTTTACACCTCAGTAAAGAAAACTGGTTTCAAATAATCAGAAGTTTCTCGCTAAGCTGGCTTCTTACGTTATCGCCACTGTTTTCAGCCTTTTCACACACAGGCATTTTACTATTATGAACATGAGTGATGATTATTTCTACCGACGTTCTCAGTCAACAACAGTTTTTATTAGCTTTGATCATTGGGAAAGAGATTCTGCTTTTCATTCTTTAGAGCATCAGATTTTGGGGGAATCATGTTTCACATTAGAAGGGTGTGTGTGTGTGTACCGCTGTGTACATGTGTTTGTAGATGTGCTTGTATGTGTGTGTGTGTGTGTGTGTGTTTTTAGCTCTGAAGTACAGAGTGTATTCTCAGGTTTAAGGAGGGATATGTAGATACGAAGAAAGCACACCTGTGTAACACACACACACACACACACACACACACACACACATCCATACACGCATAAAAACACACGCAAAAAAAGAAAACAAAATCTCAAACACACACACGTACACACACAGTAATGATGTGCACATACCAATTCAAACCACCCTCCGTAAATGTAATATTGTGAATTTTGAACCTGTATTAGGTTGTGGCTATTCTTGGTAATATGTAAACGTAATATAAATGTAAACATTATATATAAACATTATATCTATTTTTGGAATAAATCCAGTGTATGGAAAGAGGATTGTTTTTGCAGGTTGTGTGTGTGTGTGTGTGTGTGTGTGTGTGTGTGTGTGTGTGTGTGTGTGTG
>NW_013952421.1:600412-609305 GCF_001266775.1 Austrofundulus limnaeus
GTGTGTGTGTGTGTGTGTGTGTGTGTGGTTCTGTTCAGGCAATAATGACATGTGTTTTTTGTTAATAGGCCAGCATCAGTTCCTGTTTCTTTGCTTCCCGTATGGAAGTACGGTACAAAAATGTGTGTCTTGTAATTGTGGGTCGGCAGGAAGTCTTCCGTAAAACTTTGCTTTCAAATCATGCTGGTTAATTACAACCATTACTAATACTTTCTTTTTTTATTTTCTCAAACTACTTCAATTTTCACCCTGAGATTTTCAGCTAAACAAATAATAAACATAAACTGAACAGAACCCACAAGGCACAAATAAACAAATGGTCAAAATTATAGCCAAAAAAAATAAGTTATTAAATTTAGCTTTAATGATGTATTTGATGTTGGAACTGCCAAACAAAACAAGTCTTAATATGATGATATGAATATGAAAATGTTATTTTTGTTTCCCATTTGTTCAAATGAGCATTGTTTTGTATTTTATGTGGGTTTTCTCCCCACATAAAGTCGCAGCTCTGAAACTTAAATTACAGTTGGGATCATCAGTACATACATGTGTACTTGTACGGATTGTCCGTAAGTTATAAGGATTTTACGTCATTTTGCAGCTATACGGACGTATAGAGCAATCTCACGGATTTTTTTCAAGTCTTAACGGATTTTTTCAAAACCTCATTTTCAAATTGATCTAACATGTCAGAGCCTGTAGGACGATTTAAAAAACAATAAATAACATCGAACAGCCATCTTCCAACCTGTTCTGCCGCTAGAAATAATTTTAGAACTTTTTCCGCTCTCCTATTCCTCCTGCTTCGCAGCGGGTGCTTTCATGTCCGCAGACTTTTATACAGGTAAACGTCCGAAGAGGTTGACATGTATGTCAGTAATCATTGTATTTATAACTTCTTAATTCAGGTCATAGAGTATTTAGAAAATATGCATTAATTATTAAAGCCAAACAAAATATCAAACTTCTGCTCCAAACATTTTTTCTAAACCTCACTAATGCTTCATTCACCCTGGCTTTTTTTTGCAGTCAAACATTTATTGTTAAATGTTTTTTTTAGACTAATAATAAAACCTGGATTGGGGGTGGGGGGTCTGTATTACGCATTTTTAGGCACATAGTTCAATTCTATGCCACGACCAAATAATTATATTACCTTCAGTTGTTATGAAGATGCTGTATATATCAAAAATAAGTTTTAATTTGCATCATAACCTATCAAAATGCATGAAATTGGCCTCGGTCTGTTTAATAACCTCCCACCATTTCTGACGCTCCCACTTCTGCATGTTTTCAAACAAAGCACCAGGAGAGGGATGCTCTGTGGGGTGGGAGCTCGGCTGCAGACTGATCTCCAGGGAGGAGCTTTGTACCAATGGGCAGGAGTTTGTACCAGCCAGCGTTTATACAGCTCCACGTGGCTACCAGAAGATTCAAGGATTTCTCAAACATGCAGGAATGAGTCAAGGCAATACTGATGAGGAAATGATATAATATGAAGCTCAAAAAGTTGTTGTTGCATAATTTCACCCCTTTTTAAAAGTCCGAAAAGACAGGAGGTCCATCCTGAAACGGCAATATGCAGCTTTTGCTGCCGTCTTTTAGATTCTGTGTAGTATTTATTTGTCAACGTTTTGTATTATTTATTACCGAATGAGTCCAATAATAAGGTAAACCTGTAAAATAATTGTCAGAGTTGTCGAATGCACTCTGCTTTGTTACTTATCTTTGCCCAAAATATCTCCATGTGGAAAGACGCGTCATTAAAAACACTAAAAATGTTATTAAATTAGGAAACTAAAAACCCACTGAGGTCAAATTTAAAGCAGGAAAGTGTCTGGAGTGTTAGAAGTTTGTGAGGCCTTGTGAATGAAATTAAATTTATATTATATAAGAAGAAATATTATGAGTTAGTAAAGAAAATTACCACTAGCTGACAGTAACTAATTGCTATCTTCAAACATTATGCAATAGAATTTATTTATTTATTTATTTTGTACTTTCAGTTAATCCTAACCAATAGAAATCCTAATCAAAACTGAAAAACTGAGTTGTGATTAAGCCAAAACAACCCAGTACCTTTTCTCATGCTAGTTAAGCTTCTCTTTATTCTTTCTTTTTCTCTTTCTCAGGGCAGGAGCTAACTTTAAATGCGCATCATGTATATTACATGTATGGAACAACTCACACAGATTGTTATATTTAATTTAAAGGCACTTTTTTGGGGGGGTGCATTGGGTTTGCATTTGGTGGTGTCTCGATCCACCTTTTTTTATTCCCTTCTAGGAGGTGGGGAAGTTTGACTTGAATAAGTGAACTGTGTAGATATTTTATTTTTTGTTTGTTGTTTTTTATGCTTTTTGCCAAAGTGTGTCTTCCCACCAGTTTTACCACTGGGCTAATGTCTGTGAAGTAGTCCCCCACTTCCATGTAAATGTAGATTTATCTAAAGCAGCCTTTGTGTGACCTTCTTTCCTGTTGTTTATTTTTTTAAAGCATTGGGCTATCATCAGTGGGAGAGGAAGTACAGAGTTAAAGAAAATCCCTTAAACGCTTTCTTCCTGCTTTTTATCTGTCTGGTTACTTTTGAGCTGTTTGAAGTTCATGGACATGAGGTTTGCTTCGTGTCAGGATCAGAAGAGTGTAAAATAGAGCCTTCTTACACAACTCTATAAAATTTCCAACTTAAAGGAATAGTTCAGATCTTTTGAAATAAACAGAAATGGGAAATAAAGTATAAATCTTTCTGGATGGATGAGTTGACAGTTGATCATGAGAACCAAGACCAAAAAGGTTGTTGTTGACGTCCTAAAATGACTCCAATCTCAATAATTTCTTTGTGATTCATGCAAAAACTATTTTATAGACCTTAACATTGCTGTAAGTTTCACATTGCAAGGTTACGCCTGCAGATTCAATACCCTAGACTGACCATGGAAACAAAAATTGAAATACAAAACTGTCAGCAATGTGAAGGTGTATAAAACATTTTTTCACATAAACTGATATAAAATGTTAATAAATCTGAGTTGTTTAGGGTTGGCAGTGATCTCCTTTGTTTTGGCCTTGTATCCCATGAAAGTGATCCGATTCGAACTTTTTTGTTTTTTTCAAACTGAGGCCATTCAAAAAATATCTACAACAGGTAAGATGGTAACTGTTCATACTTTTCCACAGTACTCTATTTTAAACAGCAGCTCGTGAGCATGAAAATTGGTGGGGCGGACATTGTTTTCCTAAATCAATAAAAACACAATTTGCGGCATGTTTTCTGTAAAAAATATAGGCTATACTTTTAATCAGTTATTTGTGCACAAAGTTGTCTATTTTCTCCCTCACCGTCTCGTTAAAAAAAAAATGTTCGGACATAACAGCAAAAAGCCTCCCTCGCGAACTTATTTAGTTGTTGGAGAAATTGATCAGACAGGCAGCTACACAGCTTTCTGGATTAGATTTCCAAGAAAATTGTGAGTAGGCGTAATATTCTGCAATAAAGTGAAAGACGTCTTGTGAAATAATTTTAATAAAAGAAAAATAAAAATAAAACTGTGAACTATACATCCTCCATGGCCATAAGTAGGCCAATCTGATTAAACGGCCATTCGGAATCAAAATGTGTCATGTAAACACTTCATCTGATCGCGCATGTACACACACACACACACACACAAAAAAGCGCACATCACCTGTCGCTCAATCAGCCAGTGCAGTACCGTCTCCACCATTATTCAAACCTAGCACCATGTCATGGTGCTAGCATAAACTTACCTCAGTAATTTGCACACAATCGTCACAGATTAGATTAAAACTGTCCTACCTTCTTGGCAAAAAAAAAAAAAAGTCCTGTTCCTGTTTATGTCCTTAGTTCTTGGTGTTCAGTTCAAGCTTGCTCTCTGCTCCAAATCCATTTTCAAACAGAATATTTCCTCTGTCGGACACAAGTTTTGCTGAGTGATATTCCTGCGTTTTATGAGCTCACGTTAGGTTTACTGTTTGTATCAATGCGCTGAAAGCTGCAGAAAGTGTCCATAGGCCTGCATTTTTACCGCCCCAATGAGCCTCTAATCAGAGGAGTTGGTAATACCGATTATTGCCAGCAGGGGGAGTATATATTAACATGATAGGAACGCAGAGCGTCAGACTGTACCGCCCTATGACTGTAAATAAGTAAAAACCTGGGGTCAGATTTATAAAGGATTGTGTGGAAACCATACTAAAAATGAACGTACGGCCAAAAGGCGAAAATGGCGTACGCCAAAAAAAATTCAGATTTATAAAACCGTGCGTACGCATCTTTCTGCACACCTTTCCCTTTTAGATCACAGCTTCACCAAACCCAAAGCGTGACTTTTGCCGTCGTGCTGTTGAAATATCTCTTGTCGGGGAGGGGTCTATGGATCAGGGAGGGGTCTGTGGGTCAGGATCGTCTGAGGAGGAAGGAGATGAATGGATGCGTGAACTTTTATTTAAGATTTAAGTTTTTATTTCAAAGGTACTTATGGCTCAGCAGCAGAAGCATAAATAACACTGTTAAGAAAGCTAAAGTCTATCCAAAATCTAAGTCTGATTATGAAATGAAATTAAAAATCTGACAGTGATCATTACACAGTGTGGCTCTAATTCCTCACTTCACCATCTGTGTCGCAGTTTCCCGTCTCCAAAATGAGCGTACGCATGGGTCAGAGCTGGCGTGAGGCACCGCACATTTTCTCGTCAAGTTTGGATTTTATAAATCACAACCTCTGCGTGAAAAGTGGCGTACGCAAGTTTCTGGGCTCATATTGTGCGTACGCCAGTTTTGTAAATCCGACCCCTGAGCTTTAATCACTGAAAAACATTTTCAATTCAATTTAAAATTGTCAAAACAATTGAGAAGCACACAGAACAAAACAATAAATGGCAGGCTGCGTAAAAAAGCATTTTACATTGTTTATTAAGAGGAACTACTTTGTGGGGTGAATTAATATTTTTACCTGCCCTTTAAAGACGAGCAGCGGGTGATTTTAAAGGATCTGAACTATGGCTTTAAGCGTTGCATCTGACCATTAATGTGTTTGTGTATCCCCCGCGGGTTTGTTGTTTGGATTGTAGCTATGGGTTTGTTGCAATGGCATATAGTACAACACAGTAAACTTTAAGTGCCATTAAGTTTGCACATTAGCCTCGTTCACCTCCTCGGGTATGTGCTGTATTATCCAGTGTGTGCCCTAAACTTTAATTAAAGTAATAATAATAATAATAATAATTGGTGTTTAGTGTTTACCTATCCATTGCTTAGTACTTACATTGAGATCATTTCAGTTTTCTCCTTAGGTTATGTTTGTGTGTTTGTGTGTGAGTGTGTGTGAGAATGTGATGGAAAGTTGTAAGAAAGACACGTGTTCTTCAATGCCTTTTTTTTTTCTAAAATGGACTGATGCTGGTGTTTTTGTTTTTTTTTTAGAGTAATGTGTCTGTCACCTGTCGTCTGTTTAGCTTGTACATTCAGATATGAACCTAATAAACATGTCAAAAAGGAGAAGCACGGCTCTGTGTGTGTCTGTGTCACAGTCACGGCCTCCTGTTAAACAAACACACAGAGCAAACATAAAGACAGAGGGTGGGGTCTCCGTGTTTACCTCTGGGACAGGTGAACGGGGTGGATTGTGTTGCATCCTGGGTCATTTCTCCACATGTGAACTACACCCTCACATTATCTCCCTCTCTGCGAGCGTAAACCTGCCCGTTGCATACACCTAACTATGCTTCAGGCACAGGTAAAATGTTACGAGGGGGAGGGGTTTAAGACCCTCCCTTTTTGTGCTCCTAGACGTCTCCTAATAACTATTTTCATCCTCTAGTCTTATCTGTATAAAACTTGTGGGTGTGTGGTTTCAAACCGTGGCTTGTGTGTGTGTCATCACATTCCTCTGTTGCACACTTTCAGCTGCTCCGGCTTCCTTTTTATAGTTGTTCTCAATCTTTTGCATGCGTGTGTGTTTGTGTAAAGGCTGACAGCATTCACACTCTCGTTTTTATTTTTTATCTTTCCATACTTTATTTGCAAACCTAATGCTTCTTCAGGCTTTTTGATTTTTTTTTTAAGCCATTCAAATGTCAAAACTTTCAGCTCATTCAAGAGATGAGTGCTATGACATTTTGGCAGTGGTGGGCACAGTTCCACTAAAGCACTAAAGCACTAATGGGGGAACTGATTTCCTGATTAGTTCTTTAGGTCTTTTGCTAATTTTAAAATTTATTAGTGGATTAGCACTTGCTAAATTTAGAAGCACTAACTGAGGTCTATAAATGTTATTGATCATTGTTAACAGCTGAGGGTGAAAGTTGTCACATTTTGTTTATATATGTCACTTTTCCACCAGGTGACAATATATGAACTCATATATGGCTGTGGAATGTCAATGATGAGGATTAAGAGAGCAACATGGCAATATGTGACTCATGTTGTCTGTTGAAGAACGTTCATGGGTTGATTGGGTTATTTTAGTGCTTTAGAATTAGCTTTTGCTAAAAAAATTTGGTGCATTAGTGCTTTAAAATTAGGGGACCTAAATATCTGAGTTAGTGTTTTAGGGCTAGTGGAAATAATTTTTAGATTGGTGCTTCCACAACTGCATTTTGGGTTTTGTAATTTATAAATAATAATAAAAAACAAACAAAAAAAAAGCTTTAAACCAGGGCTAATCAACTAAATTGCTCCGGGGGCCATAGTTACTGCCAGTCAACAGCTGAGGGGCCGAACATCCAGCCATTAAATTTATTATGTAAATAAACCAAGTATTACAAAGATATGTTACCTTTGAAATAGTTTATTTTGCTGCATTTAATCATGAATGCAACATAGAGAACCCTATAAAAGCAGTGATAATTACACATTATCAAAAACAAAAAGAACACATTATGCCTCATATTTGACACAAATAATATTTTAACATCTCTGACTTGACAAATTATTAAACCAATTTTTTTTTCACTTTCATCATTTTATCTTCAACTGCTTGTAGTTTTAACTGTCTTGAGTGTTTATAGAAATGGTTTTTACCAGCTTCTAGCCAAGATTCTGACATTTCTGTAAATACCAAACATGTCTATGTTGAACTAAAAGAACTTGAGTGATTAAAGAAAAAATCAGGGGTTAGGGCTTAAGAGATGAATAAACCAATTGACTGGCCGAACTTTGGTCACTCGCGGGCCAGATGTGGCCCGCAGGCCGCCAGTTGAATAGCCCTGCTTTAAACATTTATTTTTCATTGAAATGCATTGAGATTTATACAGTTCTCGTATTCCAAATGTGGTTCAATATACTTACTTTGTTTTTGTCGTCTTATAGTTTTTAAGCTTCTGTTTAGCAGCTTTTAGAGCCGTGGAAGCTTTTTGTTATTTTTAGTTAGCGTTTTCCAACTTTTAGCTAGCATTTAGTTTTTTATATTTTTGCTTGTGTTCTGCTTCGTTTTTTAAATTTCAGGTTTAGTTTCCGCAGTCATTTAGCTCTTTGCATTCACAGAAAATTACATTTTTGTAGTTTTCTATTTTTTTTTTAACTTTTACACTCATAACCCACCTGTTTCTCATCTGCACCTGTCTGCT
The DNA here is from genome assembly GCF_001266775.1 of Austrofundulus limnaeus. Lineage (NCBI taxonomy): Eukaryota > Metazoa > Chordata > Actinopteri > Cyprinodontiformes > Rivulidae > Austrofundulus > Austrofundulus limnaeus. Next base: position 608,003 of record NW_013952421.1, read on the forward strand.
ACCTCCGTGGAGAGCGTGTGTGTGTGTGTGTGTGTGTGTGTGTGTGTTGTGGGTGGAGAGGGAGGCGGAGTTGTGTGTTGTACTTTTATGGGTTGTGGAGAAACCTGCCTGTCTGCTTCCAGAGGAGAGAGGAGGAGCCTGCTGGGTGTGGGACTCCAGACAAAGGAGACATAAACACACTGACACTGGATGACTGGAGGAAAAAGAAAACAGAATGAGACGACTGTGAAGCTTGTTTTATTTTTTTATTTTGGTTGTAGTGGAGGTTTTAATCCTCATCTGGAGCTGCTCCATCTGTCATTTTGGGGAAACATTGTGAAAAAGGATCTGTGTGTGTAAAAGTGTGGCAGCTGAGCTGAGGTTGACATATGTTCCCCCACGGTGTGCCGGAGTGGGATGGAAAAGTGGGTCCGGCACAACAAACTGCTCAGCTCTTAGCTCCACGCCATGGGAGGCTGCCATAGCTACCCATCAGCTACGAAGGTCGACAGCAAGACTCCTCAGCCTTCTGACGTTCGCAACGAGAAACTGTAAGTTTCTTTTCTTTTTTTCCCTCCCTCCAGTCTCTTTTCCATTCAGTTTCCATCAGTTCTGGAAGTATTCAGGTGTTTCTGTGTTTAAATGGTGACTCTGATTAACAAAAAAAACCTTCTAGTTATTAATAACTAGAAGGTCTGGCTGCACATGGACCAGAGGAATGTCCTTCATGGATGTGTGTTGCATATTTGTCTGATGCCATCAGTGATTGTGAAATCCCTCTTCCACCAGCAACACATGTCGAGAAGCGGTTTGAACCAGCAGGAGGAAAATGTGTTTGAGTTTGCAAATGTTTGCTTTGGAATAACTTTTTTTCTCTCTCTCTCTTCTTTGCAGCCATGTTGGCAGAGCGGGAGAGGCCCCTTTAAAAAAAAAACTCAAATCAAATAAAAAAGAGCTGAAAATAGGGGAGCAGTGTGTACAGGGGAATTTTGTTTACACACAAACACAACAGTACACGGCACTCTGGGTTGTTTGTGTGCTGATAGCAGGCAGGAGGTGGTAACTGGGTTAACGGCGTGAATCATGGAGCTGAGCAGGATGTTGGCAGGAGAACTTCCTGCGGATGGTTAGGAAAGTTTGACACTCGTGTTTACATTCCCTCCTGTCACTGCTCTGCTCCAAGACAAAGACCTCCTGTTTAAACCGATAAACACATTTCTCTGCATGGCCACACATATTTACACCAGGAGAGGTGTGTGTGTGTGTGTGTGTGTGTGTGTGTGTGTGTGTGTGTGTGTGTGTGTGTGTGTGTGTGTGTGTGTGT
>NW_013952421.1:611586-623165 GCF_001266775.1 Austrofundulus limnaeus
TATTTATACTTCTCATTCAACCACAGTTAAATTCACTCTATCTAGGAGGCATAATTTAAATGGATATTTTTTACAAAAATAATCTGGAATGAAAACAAGCAAAAATGAAATAAAAGTAACAACTTTCTACTACTTACCTTTTTTAAAAATGTAAGGAGCAGAAGTAAAAAGTAGGCTGAAAAATAATTACTCAAGTAAAGTACAGACACCAAAAATTCTACTGAAGAACAGTAACGTATTTGTACTTAATCACTTTACAACTCTGTCTGGATGTCAATCCATTAATTATTCTGGAAAAGTTATTATAATTTATCCAGTGACTTTAGAGATTTTTCTAAAACGCAGACGTGGACAAAAACATTGTTCTGCCTTCACCGTCAGCAAAGGGTGATTCGTATAAATAGCCTTGTAGACCGACTAAAGCGCTCTTTGTCAGAGCAGCTTCCTGTTTTAAATAAAGTCAAATCATGTTGCAAAGTCTGCCTCTCCAGCTCACGTTGGTGTTTGCATGGAGCATTCCCAGCGTCGCACCTTCCCGTGCTGCTGATAGTGAGGCTCAGCCTGGGAAGTGATGCAGGAAAGATACACGTCCCTTCAGGCCTTTGCACCAGTGAACCCCTGCAGCAGTCTGCTTCAGTAGCTTCCCTGTATTCACTGCTGGATTTATTGGACATCCAGCCCTTCTGTTCCTGCAGAGCTTATATATTTTTCTCTACTGGCCACTGAAGTTGAAGGCAGATAATTCAGCGTGTAATCTACGGATTGCAGCAGAAATAATTAATCCATTAGCTTGTTATTTTTCCACTTTTTATAGCTTCTCTCTTCCTGCTCCTGCTTCATTAACTCTGAATTGTCTTCCCAAGGGGAATCAATAACAACAAGCAGGAAGAGCTGCCGTATCTGCAGCAGCAAAATGTGTGCCAGATGATCACCAACACAGACATGTTTCTCCTCACCAAACTGCCGCCTGGCGTCGACAAGGCAGAGTGGCTCGCCAGCAACAGTAAGGATTGACAGATGGTCTGCCTTTAACGCTGTTGTCCGCTCTCTTATCTTCCCTTTCCAGACACGAAAAGAAACTGCAGACACTGCAACACTTGTCCTGTTGATCTCTTTCAGCCGTGGCCTTTTTCAAGCACATAAACTTGTTCTCCAGCGCGCTGTCCGAGTTCTGCACCCCCAGCAGCTGCCCAACCGCCTGTGGACCGGGCAACACGTACGTTAGAGAGCATGCTTTAAAATAAAACAACTTCACCCATAATTCTCTTTTTTTTCATAGCATCTCACCTGTACATCAGTATTTGGCTCAGTCTTGTAAAAATGAGAACAAAAAGAAAATGCAGTGTCAGAAAGCTGCAGAAGAAGCTGAAAATGTTTAATAACAAAACTGTTAGTGTGAGTTCAGTTTGAACACCTGATGTTCACTGAAAGGGGAAAAAAAGGTGAAAAATCTGTTTAAAAAATAGCAAAAATGTGTCAAAAGCTAACCAGAGAGAAATGTAGCTAAAAATAGAAACAAGCTGGATTTAGCCGACAGACGGCAAAAGGACAGCAAAAAAGCTCACATTAGCAGAAAGACGAGAAAAGAAGTACAAAGAAAAGTTTAAATTTGTGATAAAATAGCTAAAAAAGCTGAAACGAGCTGAAAATAGTAGCACACACAACCCAAAAGTAGCTGAAATTAGCACAAAGAAGCAGAAAGGGCATGTGTTTGCTGAATTAAGCAGTAAGAAGCTGAAAAGGTGATGTTAGAAAAGAGCTAAAAATTAGCTAAAATCAGATGGAAATGTTGCTTAAAAAGCACAAAACTGTTTAAATTAGCATACAAAAGCGAAAAGAATCACAAAAAGGTTGAAATTAGCAGAAGAATATTACAAAAGAGCAGAAAGACAGCTGAAATAGCAGAAAAAGCCAAAATTAGCCATAAAAAAGAAGCTGAAGGAGGCTGAAATTGGCACAAAGAAGCAGAACCAGAGTAAAAGGTAAAAAAGATAAGATTTATAAATATTTTGTTGATAAAAAAGATTTAAAGTGGCCAAAACATCAAATAGTTGAAAATGTACTAGTTGCTGAAATATCAAAAATCATAGCACTCATGGCATAAATGAGCTGAACATTTTGATGTATGAATTGTTGAAATAGAACAGAAACTGTAGAGCAAGTTGCATATTGAAAAAATAAGAAAAAAATTAATCATATCGGTGTGAAAACTTGATAAACATTCACACAACTAGTTGGTTATCTCCTTTTTTTTGTTTTATTTCCCCACTTTGGGAAAAATTAGTCTGTATTTTAAACAAGAAGAAATGTAAGCTGAGGCATTTTTACAGATATTCTTTTGGTAACAAAACATTTGTTTATTCTATATTGCAGCCTGAACTCCATGTTTAGTAATATTTTATGATGTTCTGTGATTTCAACCCTTCCAAAGGCAGGATTTGTGGACAATGATTTGCTACTTCCCGTTTTCAACAACTCCTCCTATTTTGGGGAGCAGAGGTCTGAGTGAAACAAAGGGTTTTTACAGAACCGATGAAGCTGTGAATGGACCAGGAAGGAGGTCAGATGGCAGAAGGTCAAAGTTCAGGGTGACAGCTTGACTGAAACTTAACAGAAACAAAGCCATGGCACCTTTCATCCTTTAGTTGGATCTTTTCATTCTTTGTTCTACATTTTGTTTTAAAACCTTTGACCTAAACTTCTCGTTCTGCCATGGTTTCAGTTTAAACCTCACTGGGAGGAGAACACTGATCATAGAAGTGGAAAACAAAAAGATTAAACAAACATGACAGGGTTTGTGCAAGAAAAAAAAGAAGAGACTTTTTAGCTTTGATGCCATCTTTAATTGGATTCACTTCAAATAAGTTGCAGAGGTACAGACAACGTTTATAATTATATTGTCTGGAAAAAAATCTAAATATAACTTTCGTTTCCTTCAGACTGTTGTCTTTATCAAGCCTTTGCTGTTTCAGGGTTTACGTCTGGATCGACGACCACGGTAGGAAGCTGAAGTGCTCCGCTCCGCTTTACGTCGACTACGCCATGTCCTACATTCATGACCTGCTGACTGACGAAGACGTGTTCCCCACAAAAGCAGGTAAACCACAACTCCCCCGATCACGACTGGCCCCTGGTCTGGTTCCAGGTTCAAGCTTTCCTCTCCTCCCTCTTCAGGTGCAGCGTTCCCAACAGGCTTCGTCTTCGTGGTCCAGAAGGTCTTCTTGCTCTTGTTCAGGACTCTGGCCCACATTTACTGGTCTCACTACAGTGAGACGCTGGCGCTTGGCCTGCACCCGCACCTCAACACACTTTTCACGCACTTCACGCTCTTCTGCCAGCAGCACGCACTTCTGGATCCTGAGGACACCGCGCCTCTGCAGAACCTCATCGCTGCTCTGGAGCGGCAGGAAATAATTCTACGCGCAAACACGGATTTTATAATCTGAGGATCCTCATCTCGCTCCTATTTATTCGTTGCAGCTTGCTTTTTCACCGCTCCAGGTGAAACTTAATTCCACAATCTTGCATTTATGCATTATTTGTTTTAAATATCATTTTTTTAAAATCCTAAACCAAATATTCTGTTTGTTTTTTAACATAATTGTGCATTTTTCTTTTGCTCAGTCCATGTCTTCCTTTATTTGTGATAATAAAAATGTTTCCTTTGGAGATTTCTTGGCTAAACAGCCGGTGCCATTCTGTTATTCTGAATAAATGCAAATACTGTAAAAAGATATATTGAACAAAAAATGTTTATCTTGTAAACAAAGAAACACTTGTGACATATGACTTTTGTTTGATTCGAGCAGAAATTCCTTGGTTTGACAGTGGCACCACCTGGTGGTAATGTTAATGCTTTTTTTATTCTTGTTTTATTTGCATTGAAACAATAGCAAAAAAACTGTTTTTGTGTGTATTTAATTGCTTTAGTTAAAATTGCTGCAATATAATTTCAGGGCTATCAATCAAAATGGAATATGACGAGTTTAAATCAGAGTTTAAGTTTCCAATAATGCAGTGGTGTCCCGTCCGGGTCCTCGAGGGCCACTATCCTGGATTTTTTTTACAATGTTTTCTTGCTTTGACACTCCTGATTTGAATTAATGAGGGATTAACATGCTTCTGCAGAACTTTAAGACCTGCTGAAAGCAGGGAAATGACTAAAAATGTGCAGGATCCTGGTCCTGAAGTACCAGTGTTGACTGCACGGTACGTGATGAGCACCACGCCAAAATAAGCTCAATAACTGTAAATTTCACTGTGTCGTAGGCATTTTGTGATTGTCCATCTTGAATTGGGTTAGCTGTAAATTGATTTTTATTTCAATAAAGTTCTGTCCATTGGTTCATGAGATGTTTCACTAAAAGACATAACTGGCAGTCTGTCCTCTGCGTAAGTGTTGGGGACAACACTCTGCTACTACCAGATCCAAATTTTATTTCAATACCTGTAAAATTTGCTAAATTGTAATTATTCTGATACTATTTTTGAGTCACAAGTCCCTGTTCGGCAGGTCTCACACAAACTGACGAGGACGGTTTTTTAAAGTTCTCACCACTTTGGGTGAATAATCTGTTTCTATTGTTTCTTAAAGTGCCTGTGACATAAAATCTTTGTAATAAACATGAATGCCTTTTTAGAATGGTAACAATCGTGAATTGCAATAAATAAATAAATCAAACTGCAGTTAACGTGCATGTGCAGCAACAGGAAGTGATGTCAAAGGGGAATAACAGCACATAAAGCATTGTTTTAATGGTTGACAGCAGACAGAGAAGAATCTGATGTTTCTTTAGATTATTGTGAGTCACCATCAGAGGCTGATGAACAGTTAAATATGGCTTCAATTAACAAAGTGAATTACCCTTTAATGTCACTTCCTGTTTCACCTGGGTTATTTTTTGTGTGTCTGTTAAAATTATTTTGCTAAATATATTATTTTCAAAAACACCAATATAAAGTGATTGGAGAAACACAGAGAGGCATCAAAAAAACCCTGTAAACTGCAGAGAAGAGATCCTCACTGATAATGAGAGAAAACCACCAAATCAAGTATGTTTGCAGAACTATTATTTTACTTAAACCAACTGCCTTTTTCTGTCAATAATAATTTAGTTTGTTTCTGATGTAAAGACATCTTGGCTTCAGTACAATATAAATACACCTTTAGTTTGAATTTAATGTGAACAGCTGGATTTTTTTTAACTTACAGAACAAAATCAGCCTTAAATAAAAGGGATAAGATGAAAAATGAAAGTTAATTGCCGGTGGTTCCAGAGATTATACTTCCAGGATGTTAAGTTTCTAATCTAATTTTAGGTTGAAACACAATGAATGAAATTGAAACTACATTTTTCTCTCTCTCTGCTAAAGGCTCAGATGGAGAGAAAATAAATCTGGATGGTTTGAAAATACACACAGTCTCACTCACACACACTCAGAGGTTTGTTCTTTGAGAGGACTAAAGATGTGTTAATGCACCTGTTGGACTGAGCTGAGCTGCAAACTGAGCTTAGACTGTAATTCTGCAAACTGCTGAGTCACACACACACACACACACACACACACACACACACACACACACACACACACACACCTTTAATTAAGAGCTGAAGCCACCTCCTCATACAGATGAGTCATTTAATTAGGTTCAGATTCTGTGTCTTCCTCCTCAGAGGAAAGTTCTCTTTCAAGATAAAATGAGAACACGATCATCAGTGAATCCTCTGACTTTTCATTATTTTTAGTCGACACCAGAGCAGGAGGAGAAATTTGTCCTGATGTCTGCAGATCTTCCTTTTTGATTCCAAAAAGTTTGAGTTTGAATAAAGCAAAGTGGCTGCACAGTCAGCTAAAACTGCTGGGTGTAGGGGTGATTTGATTTTTCTAGTTTTAAGGAGACCTGTTCAAATGTCAGCTTTGTCCGTTCACTTTATGAATGTAATAAAGGTTTGTTTATCCCTGAGAGGGAAGCATTTAAAAAAAAGAAATGAAAGTGCACAGACAGACAGCTTTGACTCTGTTCAGATAGACTCGTAATATAAAGTAATGTTTATATTAAGAGGGTGTCATATTTTCATATTTTAGTTTTAGTGTGACCTTGTTATGGAAAATCAGTTTCAGGCCATTTTCCTGCAATCATCCACACATTTTAAAGCTTGACAGGCTTTTATTTTGAGTTTCTCCAGACTTCAGTAGCATTTTACAAGGCTCATATTTAGTAGCTTATTTTAAATCCAGGTTGATTTTTGTCAACTATAATTTTAGTTTTGAATCATTTTCCAAACTGCAGGAATAAGATGTGGTTATAAGTTATTGGTGCTGGTCTGGAATGTGGCTGGAGAATTACTTTATTTATTTGTTTATTGTGAAAAACAGTTAATACTGAGCGCTGAAGAAACTGAAACTGATTTGTTAAAGCTAAAAGAAGCAGAATACGAGCTAAAAGGTGCAAAAATGCTAGCTAAACAAATCAAAAAGCTAGATAAAAGTTGAAAAGGCTAGATAGAAAAAAGTAAAATAAAGGGTATCTAACTACAAATTTAAAGTAGCAAATGCTAAAACTAGCAAAAGGTTAGCTAAAAGCTTCAAGGGGCTAGCTGAAAGCTAAAAGCAACAAAAGGATAAAGGTTAAAAGTAGCTAATGTTGCCCAAAATCTAAAAATAGCTAAATATTAGCCAAAAGTAGTAGTTAAATACAAACATTAAAAGCTAGCTAAAGGCAAAAAGTAACTAGACCTGGGTTTTTACAATGTAAAAACAAGTGTGCATTGCCATGTAGCATGTCATTGCATGGCTTTGCCTGCAGCATTGGACTTGCAGAAGGAACTTTGACCAAGTTCAATTGTGTTTTCTATAACAGCTTGTGCCTGTCACGTCAGCAGGTGTTTGTACTTAAGGTAATTGTGTGACAATATGAAATTTGAAGAGATTTTTTGTTAAAGTTGCCTTAGCTGGGTTTTAAACCCTGATGTCTCACATGAAAGTCCATGACATAGACCATTAGAACAATGGAGCTGTGGTAGAAGGTGGTGGCAGGGGTTGGTTTGTATGTGTGCAGAAAAAGGCCACATTGCCAATACAATTATTGACACAAAAATGCATAATATTACAACAATAGAGCAGTATTAAGATAATGATATAGTAAAACATCAACATACAATCATATTAGTATTGTAAACACTGAACTATTGAGAATAAATATAAAAAACTACGGTGCAGTACCAAGTTGAGTACAGCTGGGGGCAGTATTGGACCATTACAAGGCCCCATTGACTCTCATTTTATGAATTTGGAATAAAGTTTCAACGTTAATATTTCAAAAACTACAAGTTGTACAGGTACCAAATGGCATTGCAATCATTTGGCACAGGACCTTTACAGATAGAAATTACAATGGCAGCTGTAGGACAATGTAGGCAGGAGCATTGGACTTTCAGAATGAACTTTGACCAAGCTCAAATGTGTTTTCTATAMCAGCTTGTGCCTRTCACGTCAGCAGGTGTTTGTACTTAAGGTAATTGTGTGACAATATGAAATTTGAAGAGATTTTTTGTTAAAGTTGCCTTAGCTGGGTTTTAAACCCTGATGTCTCACATGAAAGTCCATGACATAGACCATTAGAACAATGGAGCTGTGGTAGAAGGTGGTGGCAGGGGTTGGTTTGTATGTGTGCAGAAMRAGGCCACATTGCCAATACAATTATTGACACWAAAMTGCAWRATATTACAACAATAGAGCAGTATTAAGATAATGATATAGTAAAACATCAACATACAATCATATTAGTATTGTAAACACTGAACTATTGAGAATAAATATAAAAAACTACGGTGCAGTACCAAGTTGAGTACAGCTGGGGGCAGTATTGGACCAATACAAGGCTCCATTGACTGTCATTATAATTTATTAAACATTAATATTTCAAAAACTATAAGTTTTACAGGCACCAAAAGGCATAGCCATCATTTGGCGCAGGGGCTTTACAGATATAAATTACAATGGCAGCTCTAGGACAAAGTATGCAGGAGGAGAAGCATGGCAAAGTGGAGATGACTTGGATGGGAAACGAATCACAATAGTGTGCATTGCATTGGCAATGCACACTGATAAAGGATAGCTAAGAGCTAAAAATTGGAAAAAAAAAACTAGCTAAAAGTATCAAAAGGCTGTCTATAGGCTAAAACCAACCAAAAGTAGCAGAATGGTAGCTAAAAGCTAAAAACAACCGATGATAAAACAAGTTTGTTGAAGCAAATTCCAAAGATATTTTTGAAAGAATTGAAGAGATTTCCATGTATTTCTACAAGGAAAATATTGTCAAAAAAGTAAAATAGTTTGAAAAGTATAAAAGAAACAGACAAAAATAAAGCCATCCCACCATCTCCTGAATGAGCTGAATGTTTTGATTATGAATGAATTAAAAGAATCAGAAGTAGTTATTGTAAAACACAGAATAAAAAGAACAAGAAAACAGTTCAAATTAAACAAAGTAGTGACAAATTCATTGTCAAGTCATAGTAATTTAAAAGCTGCAATGTAAAAAATGAGAAGTTCACCCAAAACATTTTTTGCCACAATTAAAAGAAGTTTGTCTCCCTTTAAAAGAGGAAAAAGGAGGTCAAGAAGGGTAGTTTAGTTAGTCTTCAGACATGAATAAGACACCATGTCGAAGCCTACGTCAACACTTTCAGCTCCTCATCCTTAGATCTACATGATGAAGGCTTTGTTGTGTGAAAAATATGAGTGAAAGCAGGAGGCTTTAATTGGGACTTTGCTGTGTAAATGATGGCTTCAGCAGCCTATGTCAGTGAATTAATCTCCTTCTGGGAACCATGAGTTCACCATGAGGAAAATAATCCTAAAAAGTCACCTGTAAACTTTGTTACCTCACACGGAAAAACACCCAAAACAACAAGATATGGTTTAGTTCTAAACCGAAGATTAAACGAGTGGACTGTCGAGGTTTAATTAACTCGTGAGTTTCTTGGAGGTTAGGTTGTTGAGAAGGGCAGAGAATAAGCCTTCCTCCTCCTCCTCCTCCTCCTCCTCCGTCAGCAGGACTTTATAAATGAGAAAAGTCCAGCTGCTCCCAGTGTGCGCTCCAGTCAGGGTTTCAGAGTGGGTTCAGGAGCAAACGGAGCACCTGATGATGCCGTCCTTCGCCTTTTAGAGATTTTCCACCATTCAGAGCCAACATTAGACGTCCTGGACCTTTTAGTTTCACCTCTTAACATTTGTAGAGTTTTAATCTTTCGGGTCGCCTCCATCACCATGTGTGCCCCCCCTCTGGTGTGGCTGTGCCTGCTGCTGGGCCTCCTGCCTCTGAAGGTCCAGGCCCGGGCTCTGACAGCGCAGAGGGCTCACAGAGACAGGTAACCCAAACCTTTATTACTGCGGCTCTGTTGGACCGCTTTCATTGATGATGCTCGTTTGGTTTTATGCAAACTTGTTGATCAAAGTTTTGAATATTGTGCTAATTAAGAAAAGGCAGAAATATGGGTACAAACAAACAAACAAACAAACAAACAAACAAACAAACAAACAAACAAACAAGTCTGTGTGAAACAGGAAATTATTAAACCACCACAAACTTTCTGTATCTGTTACCAAGACATCACATGAACCACTGGATGAATTTTAATGAAACCTACAAGAAATAAACACGAGGTGCACATCTCCAACTAATTAAAGTTTGGAGTCACGCAAAGTCACTTTACAAATCATTAAAATGCTGATAACACAGCCAGTTTTACAGATGTTATAATAATATTAGGAGTGGTAGTAGCTGAGCATCAGCTCTAACACATGAGCTTTGAGTGCTAAAAATTATGAAACATTTTACTTAAATAAATGGCAGTAACTGTTGGAATCAACCTTGTTTGTCTGTTAGCAAAATATCTTGATAATCGGTGAACTGATGTGAATGAAACTCACAGGAAGTAGTCGATGGATGCGCGTCTATGGGTGATTAACTTCTGGAGTTAGTTCTGTTTAAAAGGGACGCTATTAGCAACATTAGCAAACACAAAAATGGCCCTAGATCGGTCAATTTTGCAAATATCGGGATAAAATTGGATGTGGTCACAGCTGAAAGTCATTTACAACACATTCTCTGAGAGTGAAAGTATACGATGTTGTAAAACATTTTTACATCCATTCCTTCTCAGTACGAGATGATTCAGTTTAAAAAAGGCAGGATGAAAAGCAGCAGGCAATGTGCATTTAAGCAATGTTATACATTTTTATTTGTGTTTTTATTTCTCTAGTAATTAAAGTCACTAAATAGATAAAATCAAGTCTTTATTAATAAAAGCACAACACTGTTTTAATAATCTTTAACTACATATTGCTTATTAGGTTTTAGACAAAACCAAGTCTTGATCTTTTATTCGTCCAAACCAAAACAAATGAAGAATCAGTTGAAAAACTGTCTTTAGTTACATTTAATCAAAAAAGTTTAAATTATGTTTAAATATTTCAGGAAGCAGCATTTTATAGTGTGTAAAGGATCCTTTGTTTATTGTTTCACTTGGATTAAGTTTTAGACAAATGAACAAATGAAATGTGTGGTTTTTGTTTGAGTTTTTCTACTTTTTCTGTGAGATTTTATTAAATAAGAAGTTGATGTATGACAAGGTGAAGGGCAGCAGACAATGAAAAGTCCACCTGTGTCTTTGGAAGTAATGAATGTGAGAAAAAGGTCCTTGCAGCAGAGTGAGGTAATTCCTCTCAGCAGCAGGAGGTGAGACAGAGGTGAGGGAGATTTAATGGGATTTGGGACGGGGACCCATGTGCATACCGAGGGGCCAGGCTGCACAAAAAAACAGCCACAACAAGACGAACTCCAAAACAATTAGCGGGAAAGTCAGACACAAGCGAGTCACACAAGAGGGATTTATGTTTTGTTTACCTGAGATTTATAAAAGTGTTGAAGGAATACCAGCTAGATATAAGTTTTAAAAAACAGTTTTCTGGACGCTGAGGAGAGAAATAAAGTGTCCCAGAGTTAACGAACACAGACTGATAAGGCAAGCTGCAGCCAAACGAGGAGAGAAACTCAAGTATCCTCCTGCAACCAGAAAAAAGACAGAGAGAGAGAGAAAAGGTGGTTGTGAAACGGTGGGGATCTGATGGGGACAAAAAGTTTAAGGAGTTCTGGCAGGAGTGTGTGTCTATGTGTGGCCTTGTTTTTCCTACACCGTGGGGACAATTTTTCCCCAAAAAAAGCAGCCTTGTGGGGATCAAACGTGCACCGTGGGGACCAATGCCCAATCATTTTGGACCCACGGGTCCAAATGCAAATTACGGGTGGGGGGTTGGGTTTAGGACCAAGGTGTGAATTGAGTTTAGGTTCGTTTTAGGGTCAGGTAGGTACCTGTGAGGTTAATTTTAGGGTAAATGGTCAGGGTTAGGCTAGAAAATTTCCAAAAAAATGAATGGAAGTCAATACATGGTCCCCACGGGGGTGTAGAAACCAGACCTGTGTGTGTGTGTGTGTGTGGGTGTGTGTGTGTGTGTGGACACCCATAAACTTGCTGAGTCATGCTCTGTAATGCCATGGGGACGTCAATCAGCAT
>NW_013952421.1:623175-629855 GCF_001266775.1 Austrofundulus limnaeus
TGGAAGTCAACGCATGGTCCCCATGGGATTTAAAAACCAGACCTGTATGTGTGTGTGTGTGTGTGTGTGTGTGTGTGTGTGTGTGTGTGTGTGTGTGTGTGGACAACCCCATGCTGCACTTTAACGTGGGAGGAATGCTGGAGAAGCTCATTTCGGTCTCTTTACATAAGGACTACTGGTCTTGACCAGATAGGTGTGTATACCAGAAACAGTCCTAAAAAGGTAACAAATATAGGTAAACACACACATCATACAAATATATATTCGCAGGGACTTTCCATTGACTTTCATTCATTTTTAATAAATTTCTATAGTTTAACCCTTACCTAAAACCTAACTGCCTCGTTTTATTTCCTTTATATTATTTTTACTTCCTTGTGTGCTCTAATATTTTTTCCTATATATATATATATATATTTTTTATCTCTAATGCTTACTTGAACGGTTGCAGTTGTAATAATTGTGATTTCCCTCCAGGGATCAATAAATTATTCTGATGCTAATTCTGAAATCACATCTCAGTTCTCAACATAACCCCCAACTCAAAATGGTAAACAGCTTGAACTTATATAGCAGTTTATTAAATCCCTACAGAGTCAAAGCTCATTACACTTCAGTCATTCTCCCATTTATACACACACTCACACACTGACAGTGGTAAGCTACATTGTAGCCACAGCTGCCTTGGGGCACACTAGAGGCGAGGCTGCCATACACCGGCACCACCGGACCCTCAGACCACCACCAGCAGGCAGATGAAGTGTCTTGCCCAAACACAACTTCTGCCACACACATCTATAAAAACTTGTGGGGCCGGGGCAGTACAAGGTGGTATGTTTTGAAAAAAAAAAAAAGCCTTACTAGGTAACAAATGCTAGAACACACACACACACACACACACACACACGCAGATTACCACCTGACTTTTACCCTGAAATAACCCTGACTGGTTTTCTGATCACTCCTCTGGTTGGGCATGTTGTCCTCTCCCTGCCAACACAACACACACATACACACACACTCATTCATTCATCCATTCATTCAACATAGTGACTGAGGAGAGTTGATTTTACACACAGAGAATGCTACGCACTCTGGCATCAGTTGCATGTGCAACGCGACACGTGAATGCAACACAGACTCACACAAACAGAACATACTGATTTACGCTGCCCATGCCCTCATCTGAAAGTCTGTCTTCCACTCCTTCCTAAACACAGACACACACTCAGACTCACACACGTCCATGGTTAAAGAGTTGCCTGTGGTGAGGTCTGAAACACAAGTATCACTCAGGGGGGAAAAAGGCACTTGGCACCCCGGTGCCTTCCAGGAAAATTAGGCCATGGAGACGGTTCTGTAACAAGTCTGCTGAACCTGCATCACCAAGCAGCAATCAGCATGTCTGTGTAAAGCACGCCTAAAGAGTTAAAACGATGCTTTTAGAGTTGACGGTTTCATCCACGGAGCTCTTCAGCGGCTAGACGCTCTGCTATAAGCTCGTTTTTTAATTTTGTGGGAAACTCCGCAGCTTTTGTTCGGCCTTCCTGCAGAGCACAAAGTGTCCTAAAATTGGGAGAAAGGGCTTAAAGAAATTTTCTCCTCATTACTCATGAGTGACAACTTGCTCTGAAAGTCTCCACCGAGGAGACAGGGGCGGTTCTAGGGACGGGGCCACAGAGGCAATGGGCCATGCTGAAATTCAACTGGCCCCCTGAAGTGCCCCCTGTCCTGTCACTCATCTGCCCTTTGCCCACGAGTGATGATGCAGTTCCATGTCCAAACACTAGAGGTGCTAATGAGCCAAATAGAAAAGTCCAGCATGAATCAAGCAGACAGAAGTATTTTTCTGTTCTTAAAATTTGAACAATCCTGCAGAAAAGGTCTTTCAGCTCACAAATGATGGCTGGATTCTCTCACATGCTGTGTGTTTGAGAGTATTTTACCCATGTTCTGTAAAAATGCATGGAAAATTGGTAAGTTGACATTAGTGAGCAAGCTTTTTTTTAAAATTACAAGTGTTTAAATGTGTGACTGGTTAATATACACCTTACCAAAACCATAGATTTGTGTCCAAGGATGCTGAACAAATACTTGGCCCTTTATGAATATTGTGGCCCCTTGATGGCCCCTTACTTAGAAAAATCCTAGATCCACCACTGCGAGGAGAGGAGCTCCACATCTGTTTGGCTGTGCTGCATGAAAACCTTTTACAGATTTGGGTTCATGAGTAAATAAATAAATAAATACTGTAGTTAATAAATCAGGGATGTAACAGTTCACACAATCCCTGATTTGATTCATTGAGGAAGTTCAGGATCACGATTTTTTTTCAACCAAATGATTTGTAGCTGATTTTTGGATAACTGTTACATCCCTATAAAATATTAATAAAAGTAATTTCAAATCTCCACATAAAATCACAATTAGACGGTTGCCCATCATCTCTTTTGCTCAAAGATGATTTGAACTTTTGAACGTCTGAGAAGGAGATCAAAAGGATTTTATAAAAGTCTTGTCCTAACCTCTACCTCCTCCTCGTCTCTCTCCTGTTCTCTCTCTCTTTCTGTTTTCCTGCGTCTTGTTGTGGGATGTGTCAGCTCACATGTTGTTGTTGATTAACTTGGAATAATATTTTTCTTGAACAGAGCTGATGACGGAGCAAAAAACGTTGGGTCAGCTGTTTCTCAGTCGGTCTGAACCACTTCAGTCTGGTTGGCTGTAAAATAAAGAACATCAGGGGTCGCTGACTTATATTTTATACAGCTGGTGATTTTTCTTTTTTCTTTTTAATAATTGACCAGAATAAAGTACACGAAGAACTAAAGCATCACTCTGATTGGTCTGCTGGACCACATGTAGGGGCAACAGGTTCACAAACACTATGCAAGCAGGTAGTAAACAAAACCATTTAAGGGAAATTTAGAAAATAAAAAAATGCAGTCATGATTCATCAGTTTTCATGTTTTTGTTTTTCCCTTTGGCTTCAATTTGCTTTTGATGCTGGTTCCCATCACCTCAGAACAGGTGGTGTGTGTTCTGCTGATTTTGCTCTGTCTGGGAGGATTTCCTCTCTCATTTCCTTTCCACTTCTTTTCTTTTCAGATTAATCAGAACGTCTGAATTCCAGAAGCCATCTGACCCTGACAGCTTCCTGACAGCGTCTGATCCTCCTGCTGCCACCAGGAACCGAACCCCAGAGCGAGTCTGGAGAGCCCCGCCTCACAAAGACCCTGCGCCAAGGTCGTCCGAACCGTTGCTTTATGGAAACCGTCGTCTGCAGCTGCAGGCGCCCGTCTGGCAGCGTGCGTCACGGGGCCGCCGTCACGCCAGCGGCAGCGGCGCGAGGGCCCACGGCCACCTGATGAGGGTGGGGTGCGTCCTGGGCACCTGTCAGGTGCAGAACCTCAGCCATCGGCTGTACCAGCTGATCGGACAGAGCGGGAGGGTGGAATCCTCTCCTCTGAACCTTCACAGCCCTCACAGCTACGGCTGAGATCACCACCCAACGATACTTAAAACATCCAGCTCCTCTGAACCAGCAATGACCAAATACGAACTCATGGCTTTGGTCCTAATAGAGATAATTATGAGTTCTCACATCTTATCAAGTAATCTGACATTCAAACAAATCAGAGGAGAGTCAGTTTGAACAAACCAGTTTGAGTCACGACATTATTGACGTTTGTAATGTTTGACTAAAAGTAGTGAAGTGTTTCTCAAACTTAAACCCTCCTTCCTGTCGATCCTGCTGCCTGAACGTGCCCGAGCTCTGTGATAATCTCCTGAAGGCGCATTCGTCTCCCTCTGCAAACAAGTCAATTTAAGATGTACAAAAACCGAGATTAGGCGGTCAAACCCAGATAACCCTTCACCCAGAGGCCCACGGCGCCAAAATACAACCCTAATCCATGATCTGTCTGCACGCTTCTTAACAAAGTTTCTTAAGTCTTGGGGCGGGCGGAGAGACTGGAACTTTGTTTTCTGGGCTTTAACAGAAACGCTGACTGATCAGACTCGTTTTTTTCTGCCTTCAAGTTTCTGACATTTGTTATTAGAAATGCATGAAAGCACTTTATTGGCCTTTACATTCAGAATGACTTGAGTTTGAAACTATTTTTTGTAAATGTATGTTTTTGCTGTAAATATCAGACTATATTAAACTTATATTCCTCTAACAACTGTTGTTTTATTCTAATACTTTTGGTTTTGCAGCGTCAGAGTTTCGAGCCTGATTTCCTTTTTCAGCAGCTTCCCCAAAATCTTCATCGATGAAGAAAAGCAGTTTTAATTTTGTTTTGTTTGTTTTTTGGGAGAGGGGCTAATTTCACCCATTTGTCAAAGGAAAAAAAATTGTATAGGTCTTCTGGACGGGTTCTTCTCTAATGAAACGTTTCGTCTCTCTTCCAAGAGACTTCTTCAGTCTGAGAGTTTCAGGCAAAATTCAGGCTTTTGAGTCCTGCCTCCAGGTGACTGATACTCACATCACATGGCTATCGTTCACCCTAATTAACATCTATTGTTAACAGGGGGTGGAGTGATACTGCCAATGGCAGCGCTGTAGGAGGGGGACAGCTGAAAACGAGAGAGACGAAACGTTTCATTAAAGAAGAACCCGTCCAGAGGACCTATACAATTTTTTTTCTTTGATTTTTTACCTGGATTACTGAGATGCATCAGGACATTTTCACCCATTTGTGTTTGCACCTTTCTTCTGTGACATAACTCAAAATGCACAGTCAGCACAAAGACAAACAACCATTCACTCTCTCACTCACACCTACAGACAATTTGGAGTTCATACAGGTTTTTTTGGTTTGTGGGAAGAAACCCGGAGAAAACCCATGCATGCACGGAGAGAAAATGTCAACTCTACCCAGAAAAGGCTGGGATTTGATCCGGCGACTTTCTCGCTCCGAGGCAACAGTTCTACCAACTGAGCCACATGGATTAAACAAATCAGATTTTTAAAAAAAACAAGCAAACAAAAAACAAGCAAATTAACTTAAACACAAGACTCTCAAACAGGGATTAAAACTTATAAAGATCTCAAAGACTATCAAAAAGTAATCAAATTACACAGATTCTAACACTACGACCAGCGTTTATTTCCTCACATCAGGGCAGTGGGTAAAGAAATAGTTCAACTTAAAGAGAATATTTATTTAATGGCACAAAGGAAACTTGAATATCATATGAGACACTTTTTTTCCTCACTTTTTCTACAATGTTTATATTAACACAAAAAGTAGGGAAATTTGTGTTTGGTAGATTATTCATTTATATATATATATATTTTTAAATACCACGTGGTCATAAATCTTGTAGTGGCCACCTTACTGGCAGCACTTGGAGGTACCAGAAGCTCAAAAACAAGTTTCAATAACAAACAGTAAAATGATGTCAAAGCTCCAACGTTTCTGTGGACCTTCTGAAGCAGCCAATCAGATTTCAGAGTTGAAGCAAGCCCCTTTAGTCCCTGAAGCTAAACGAGGATGTAAATGTATTTTAGGTCAACTTAGAATTTGAAATGGATCGTAGGAGTGTGCACGTGAGCTTTTGGCCTTGTGACAGACTTGTGAACGATCCACGATGCACCCCAACTCCAGCTCAATAACGCCCCTCCCCCGTGGTCCTGATCAGGTCAATGTAAGTTTCTTTCTAAAACAGGTGAATGGACAGTGTTTTCAGCACGAAAATAAAAAAGCCCAGCAAACAGAGAACGTCCGTCCTCGTCAAATATTTGTTGTCCTCCAGCAGAGGAGCCAGAAATTGGAGCAAAAAGTCAATTTTCACATCATTTCTTTTTAGTGATATCAGAGACAGATTTTGTATGGTGGCTCAGCAGGATGTTTGAACTGTCAGAAACAGACAATAATTATTTGGTCATCCATTGATTTACACTTGTTTGACCTCCTTGGTCAACTCAAATCAGCTGACCGAAGGAAAAAAAAAAAGAAGCAGTCATCAGAGAGGGGCTGCTGTGTGCGAACGGATCACTACTCAGATTTTAGACTCACAGAAAGAACTTGGACCTTATTTGATCATGATTTATCTAGTTTTCTGTGAAGGGAAAGATCCATGTACAAAGGAGCTAAATGTAAAAGACAGTGTTTCAAAACAAAACAAACTGTTGAAAAATCAATGAGTCATTCTATGAAAGTCCAAACAAGTAATCTGCTGATTACTGAAAAACTCTTCCTGTAAGGAGATGCACAAACACTCAGACAGGGCCAACGTTCAAACACAGGGCACCCCGTTAGGTAAGGTTTGGTTAAATTGTAACCGAGAATGCGTGCACACTTCGTGTAGGTCAAAAAAAAAAAGTGGAGATTTATATAAATATCTGAGGATGGAGGCAGGCAGTCAAACCTGAACCTGCTGAGGCTTCATCTGACAGCATGAGGGTGGTCAACATCGTGAGTCTCTCTTTTATATCATTTTATATGATTCCTTGTGTTTTTAAATGACTTATGAGGACGTAAGTTTTGAAAAAAATCTTATTTTCAAACACAGGGGCCAGACCCATCCCTGGCTTATCGACCAAATTTACAGAAGGACAAGGATGATTACAGAAACTATGAGGTAAAAGGAAGCTTTTCTTCTGCAAGGAACATTTAATGGAGATCATTTTATGTTAAACAAACTTAGACTTTATAGGACTTTTGTATATATATATA
>NW_013952421.1:629987-631172 GCF_001266775.1 Austrofundulus limnaeus
ATAAAAATCTATCTTCACACATTATATTAGAGAAAGATTTTATTTCAATGCTAAAACAGGTCAAACATTTTACCTAATTCCCCTCTGGGGTCAATAAAGTATTTTTGAATTGAATTGAATGTACAAACGGTGTCACGAAAAACTTCAGCAAAAACATTTAAACCATGTTTTTGAACTGCAGACACAAAAAATATATATTTGTGTTAAAACTCAACACAAAAAGATTTTTATTTAAGTCTTTCCATTTGAAAATCCAATTAGGGATCAAGGCATAGATGTGGAGGATTGTCATGAAAGTGTCCATATTTATTTAATTTTTTTAATTGATGGACAAATATTTTTTACTGATCTGTTAAAAAAAAGTAAAAACTGGATGTAAATTGACTACGTACAAACAGAAATATGCAATACAATTTACTGAAATTATTTTCTGTAAAAATTCTTGAAGAAAAACAAGCAAGTAGTCATCTCTGACTACTTGGGGCTGCTTCTCTCTGTTCCAGCTTCTATAATAAACATTGCTCCTATAAAATAGCACAATGGGGTACTAAAATTTTATTTTGAATATTGTTATCTTAGCGATCTTAAAGAAGGTATTTTTTTGTATTTTCAGGGCGGTATTCTCTTCAACCGAGTCTTTAAAACCTACAGCCTGATGCACACCAACCAGACGCTGGAGTTTGTAAAGAAAAAGGTGAGTGAATCTGCAAAAACAAAAAATCTCTTTCCAGATGTGCAACAACAAAAAAAGTGTCATCCTTTCATTTTTTGTCCCCTCTTTCTTCCTATTCAACTTTGGGTCAGAACGGGACAGAAGTGTCCTTGAATCGTTCTGGTTTTGTGGAATTTTGATCCGATCAGAAACTGATCAGATGTGATCCGATGTCTGGAAACGGGTGCAAAGATGAGAAGTTAGTGGTGTTTAATTTGTTCAGCGACCACATTTGTCCTTCTTTTATCAGGCCTTGGTGTACGGACAAACATTATAATTAAAAGACAAGAAAAAGTTATCTAGAAGCAAGGGAACATTTATTTGGTCCATTTTATGATGCCCCCCCAAATGTGAGGGTCCTCCTGACATTTGTTGTCTAACTCAGTGGTTCCCAAACTTTTTATCTTCTGACCCACAAAATATCCATGGCAAAAACTTGTGACCCCAAATATTACTGGTCTGAGTACACAAAC
>NW_013952421.1:631234-658363 GCF_001266775.1 Austrofundulus limnaeus
TATAGGGAAAATATTACATCAGCAATTATTTTATTACCCTTTAAATTGATTTCTGGAGATTATCCAAGGTGCTTCATGACCCATAATTGGGTCCCAAACTCAACTTTGGGAACCAAAGTGCGCTGGTTCCCAAACTTTTCAGCTTTTGGCCCACAAAATAACAGTAGCAGAGACCTGTGACCCCCAACTATGTTTGGATGATAAACATTTGTATCAGGTCAACAAAACATAGTAACAATATTTTTTATACTACATTTATCCATTTTAAATATACTAAACTCACTCCTTTATAACAACTAAGGCAAAAATATAATTAATTCAGAAAATCTTTTCAGGACCCACCTTGATGTTTCGGGACCCCACTTTGGGTCCCGACCCCAACTTTGGGAAACACTGGTCTAACTCATTACACAGCTGGTCCTTTTATGTTGTTGAAATTTTTTTTTGAGGTTTTTAAGAGTTTTTGGAAACAGATAAAAAAGTGTGTGTATATATACACACCGTATATACTGTATATACCCCTCTCTGGTCATGTGGTGCCATCTCTCTGCAGTCCTCTGAATGGACCCAGTTCAACCACACTCAGATGGGGATGATGGACGTCATCACGTCTCTGGACCAGCTGGTGGACGAGTCGGACCCTGACGTCGACTTCCCCAACTCCTTCCACGCCTTCCAGACCGCCGAGGGCATCCGCCAAGAACACCCAGACAAAGGTGGTCTGCAGTGAGACGTCAAGTAAATCTTATGTAACGCTGATAAATCACCTTTTTATTTCTCTCGCACTCACATCAGACTGGTTCCAGCTGGTGGGCCTGATCCACGACGTCGGGAAGATCTTAGCTCTCTGGGATGAACCTCAGGCAAGAGACGGGTCGAACTCGTGTTTTGGATTTTAATGATTTCTCAGCGTTCCATGCTTTCTGAATGACTTCATAACCTGTAGTCTGTCCCAAATCAGTCGGTAAAGCTGTCTTGGGTCATATCCTTTTATTAGAGGTGCCGATGCAAGAGAACTGAAACATCCTCAAAGGTTTCATCCTGGATCTCACAGCTCAATCGTAAAGAACGAGCTATGAAGTTTTGTAGTGGCACGCTGAACAACGATGGCAACATTTGCAAAAAAAAAAAAAAAGCAAAAGCTCAAATGTGACCCATCACATTGAAACAAGGATTAAGTCTAAAAGTAGTACATGGAGAAATAGGCAAATATATTGTTTTGATTAAAACACTTAACAAAAATTACATTTTGTCAAAATATAACAAATAAATGCCATTATCAATGTTTCATTTGAAATTGACTGTGTGAAATATAACGATAAAAAATTTTTTGAAGTACTTTTTTGAGCAGTAGCAACAAAAAAAACTGATTTTGAGGAAAAAATGCTTTTAAATTTTGAGATTTTCCCTGTGAGCTAGCAATGTTTTGGTTTCTTTCCAACTGGGAAATGTCAATATTCAAATACTACTTGAGATTTCCTCTTCATAATGAAATGAAAATTTCTTCATAAAAAATTACAGAATTAGGATTCAGACCAAATAATAATGTGTTTTCATAACCAACAAGACAAATTAAGTCATATCTGGTTCATGATGATCCAGATATCAAAATGTAGCTTTTAAAGCCAGGAATCTGAAAATGTAATTAGGTCATTTTGACTAAATTTGACTTAATCCTCATTTTGATATGATGGGTCAGATATTCTTAGGATTTTGGTGAAAGAGATGAAATGACCAAGCTCTTTACACATTTTCATATCTTTTACACAACTGTGTTTTATGATTTTTACCTAATTTTAGGGATGTAGGAATTTTTTTGGTCATACAGTAATTCACCTGATGTGTCTTTACATTTCAGCTCACTTTACTCTTTAAAACAGGAAGTGAAGACTCTTCTTGCCATCTTATGGCCTATAATAAAGACTGGGGAGATATAAA
This sequence comes from Austrofundulus limnaeus, assembly GCF_001266775.1. Taxonomy (NCBI): domain Eukaryota; kingdom Metazoa; phylum Chordata; class Actinopteri; order Cyprinodontiformes; family Rivulidae; genus Austrofundulus; species Austrofundulus limnaeus. Next base: position 633,173 of record NW_013952421.1, read on the forward strand.
AACTCACATAAGACCACAAAAGCCGTCTGTTGCTCATAGTTCAAGCATTTACTTTTTAAGTTGTATTTTGGTCTGCTTCATGGGCAGTCTTCAGAGTTTCTTCAGTAATCTGTGTGGGTGTCATATGCAAAAATGTGACTTAAAAAATGTTTTTACGCAAGAAAAGAAATGTTTGTCTATTTCATTGTAGTCACCACACGCTGAGACGAGAGCTCCTGCTAACAGAAGTCTGTGTTGTTGTTGCAGTGGGCTGTCGTGGGCGACACCTTCCCTGTAGGGTGCAAATTTCAAAACTCGATTGTTTTAAGAAACAGCACCTTCACGGACAGCCCTGACGAGAAAAACCCTGCATACAAGTACGCACTCCCACGTTAAAGAACCCCAACATTTATGATTTTGTAATTTCACGTGGATATTAGTTAAATCCAAAGCACAACTTCAGTGTTGATTTTCATAGACTGAGCAAATCTCCATATTTTTGATTTTTATATCAGAGTTTTACTGCAGATATTTCCAACCAATAGATGGAGAGGTTTTTTTTTTGGGCACCCAGGTAAAGAATTACAAAAGTCCAACCTAGAAGAGATAAAAGCATGGAGCAGTTTCCCTGCATCAGTTTAAAACAAGTTTCTCATTTTCGTGACAATGCCGTTTTCAGTGTTACATAAAACTGATTATCTTAAGAAGAAACGAGAGGGAAACTTCAGAGCAGAAGAGTCATAAACACCAACCTAATTATTCTCAGCTGTCATAAAGCCCGAACTAGTTTAACATACATAGTTTCTTATTTTTATTGACCTTCCAGCACTGAATATGGGATCTATGAACCAAACTGTGGCCTTGACAACGTCCTCATGTCCTGGGGTCATGACGGTAAGGAGACACCGTTACATTTAACCTGGATCCAACCAACTCGACCTTTAAAACCCTTCTGTATTATCCAAACTCTTTCAGAATACCTCTACAGAGTTATGAAGCACAACGACTGCTGCATCCCAGAGGAGGTGAAGAAAGCAGTAAATTTATGCTTTTTAAATAGTTTTTAGGGTTAAACAGAAACGAGTCATAATCTTTAGGGGTTTTCCTGCTTCTCTTCAGGGGCTCTACATGATCCGCTTCCATTCCTTCTACCCGTGGCACTCTCACGGAGACTACATGCACCTGTGCAACGACAAGGACCTGCAGATGCTGCCCTGGGTCAGAGAGTTCAAGTGAGTACCGTTGTCATCCTTCGTGTGCTTCCTCTGCACCGAGGCGTCGACCCAAGACGTAAACACTTCTACTTTTTCTGCAGTAAATTTGACCTGTACACGAAAACCACCGACCTGCCCGACGTGGACGTGCTGAAGCCGTACTACCAGTCCCTGATCGACAAATACTGTCCTGGAGTCCTGCAGTGGTGAAGCGGCAGAAATCAGCTATGATCACATGATGTAAATAATGATGATGTAATGTTTTATTGCAGCACTAAAGCTGGATTAAGCACTTCCTACGTATCATCACTCTTTTTTAAAGACTTATATGTGGCAAATAATTTAGAGACATAACGCATGTACAAGTGTCTTTTATTTCATTATTTTAAGAGGTTTAAAAGTGTATAAAAACTACATCTTCTGTGGTGTATGTAAAAGCATTTACATACATAAGGAAAAAGTGCTTTTTTTTGTTCTGTGTTGCCAATAAATTACAAAAAGTGGCCAAATAACATCAACTCATATATTTATTACCTTAGTGAGAAAACCTGAGCTTCATAATTTGATTTCATTTTCTGGTTTTATCCCTTTTTTTAAAGCAAAGTTTAGAAACAGACAAATGTGTTTGATTAAAACATGTCTGCTCCAGTGGAATAAAGAGGAATTAAAGATATGTATGTGGTAAAGTGCAGGTTATAATATGCAAAAAGAAAATGCTTCATGAGGAAACAGAAGTAAATAAAACAGCTTCTTTGGTATTTGGTGTCATTTAATGAAGGCAAACGGTGATCAGAGTCTCCAACATGATTACCTGCGGCTTTTATTTAAAACGTTCATCCAGTTTCTCATCGTTTTCTTCATCCTCGTCCTCATCCTCACCAATATTGTTTTTCTCGCTCTTCTCCGCCTCGTCTTCTGTGTTCGCTCCGTCCTCTTCGTCCTCCTCTTCTGTCTCGTGCTTTTCCTCGAGGTGGTCGGACGAGCAGACGTCGGCGCCGTCCGTGTGATCGCTCGTCTTCTCGGCGGAGGACGAGCTCCGTTCTGTGGGGTTATTTTTGGCGTGCAACCCCCGGAGCAGACAGAAGGTGGCGCTGCAAGCGAGGAGCGTCCATATTAGGGCGGGGGCGGGAACGCCTCGGACCTGAGAGCGCACCCACCGCACCGCCTGGGCAAGGGTGGTGTTGGAGATACGACGAGGGGAAGACTTGTCCTGCAGAAAAAAAAATATATAAGTATATAATATATATACGTATATATAAATAATAGTTTTCTGAGGTTAATGTTTGAATCTTTACTTTCTAATAAAAGGTCACAACCTGCTGTCCTTCATGAATAAAGTCACTCTTTGTTTACCTTTAGTCCATACTGGTTGAGCATGCCCTCCAGAAAACTGCTCCCCAGATGCACTACGGGATAGAACTCCTCATCATAGACCCTCCTCCACCAACGCTGCGGATACGATCTGCCAACAAAAATAAAATAAAATAAAAAATGTATTTTTTATGTTTGTATGCATGTAATACATTTTGGGAAAAAAAAAACAGACAGCAGTTCTTTTTAGCAAGATGAATGATTTCAGTCAAACAACTGCATAAAATCTGCAGGTCTTCATAGTAACAAACACATTATCTGGGTTTCTAAAAGCAGCACCAGTGGAGCAGTTTGTAAAGTAATACGTCTGAAATAAAGGTGAGCGGTGGTGTTTCAGAGCAGGAGGAGAAGCAGGCGAGCGCTGACCCGTCAGCCTTGAGTTCAGTAAACCAGTATCTGTAGCGGTGAGCTCGCAGGAAGGCAGGCGGCTGCTGCTGAAACGGATACTTGGACACGTCTGTCTGGATCAGCTCAATCACTGCAGAACAAAAAAAAAAGGAAACTTTAAGAGAAATGCTTGTTCCTTCTTGAATAAAAATCGGATACGCTTTACAGGGAATTCAACACGGAATCGTTTCAGGCACAGAGAACAGATTCTACTTCTAAAAGATTAAAACTACAGATCTAAAGAAGAAATAAAAAAATGGGTCTGAATTTGTAAAACGTTGCACACCGTCTCTTTTGCCTTGCAGCAGTCGGTGCATCAGACTGGTGAACCACGGAGCTTGGGTGTGAGGCCCCAGAGCGGCGAACCACATCTGCCAGTCCAGCCTGGGCTGATGAGGCGTCAGGACCGGAGGAGAGGCGCTCAGGTTCCCCGGCTTATACATGAACTCAATCTCCTGCAGAGGAACACGTTCTGTCAGAGAACGTCCAGCTTCTGTTTCGGCCTGTTTCAGCTTGTCTGCTCACCGTCCACGCGACCCCATCGCTGCTGCCCTCGATGACCACCTCCGGCCTCCCGCCCACCCCGGTCATCCTCCTGAACAGGCCGTACGAGTTGACCAGCTGGTAGCGGTCCACCGCCTCGTAGGCCTGACGCACTCCTGGCCACAACCTGGCGTTCGAGTCGAACTCGATGTAGGTGAATGGAACCTGATAAAAAGAGGAAAAACTACATGAACATGAGTGATGGTCGTTTTAACTGTGAAATCTGAACAGTGGTTTTCTGCTCATCCTTTTTGCATAGGGTTGTTACATTTTTTTTTACTTCCACATATTTACAGTATAGAGCAAACCATTCAGCTTGGACTTTTCATAATAGTACCTTTTAAAGTTCTTGAATATTTGACTTTATTTACACTTTTCCCCCCACAGAAATATATTAAAATATGCAGTACTTCTACATATAATTTTTGTCTTCTTAAGTGTCTTTTAGCTAATTGTGATTTTGCTACATTTAGCTATTAGCAACTTTTTTAGCTATATACAGTATACTTAGTACAAAAAGTAAGGAAAATTGTGTTTTGTAGATTATTTATTTGTAAAAACGCTTCTTGGCAATATATCTTATAGCTGCACCTGATTGGCAGCACCTGGATGAACCAGAAGCTCAAAACAAGTGTCAATAAAAACAAAATAAGCTGTTTGTCCAAGAAGATTTGTCAAATTTTTCATGTGAACAACCAACACACTCGGCTCTACTGCTCATCCCTCAAATGCATGTTCCTTACAAATGTGACACCATTTAAAAAGGGAAATAAACAGGCTTTCCAACTGTATATGACTTATTGCAAAGACGCATTGTTACAACAAAGAAATAATCTAACAAACACAAATTTCCTTACTTTTTATGCTAAGTTTATATGCATCATTTAGCTCAGAGTTACTGCCTTGCAGATTCGAGTTCACCTACAGTTTTATTATTTTTTTAGCTTCTGTTCTGCTTGTTTTAACAATTCACTTTCAGCTTCTCCAGTTTTTGTTTGATTCTGGACTCTCCGCCACCCACCAGACTGACAGCAAACATGGCAGCAGAGGCAGCGGCGAACACCGTCCACTGCATCATCCTCCCAAACCTCTTCCAGAAACCAGAAACACAAGCGCACCTGCACATAAAAACACATCACCAGGCGCGTTAACGCAACACCCAGGACGTACACCGAAAAACAAACAACGCACCATGTACCTGAACATGGACGTGACCATCTCCCAGGTGAGAGAGAGGACACCGATCCAGACGCAGGGGATGGTGACGCTCTTCAGAAACGAGTTGAACTGGTGGTAGGTGAAGGCTGCAAACACAAAACAGGTCATTTATAAAGCGTTTGAACTTTTTAAAAAAGATAGCTGGAACAAAGCCACAGGTGCACACGGACCTGTACGGGATGAGATGCTCTTCTTGGTCGTGTCCACCTGCAGATCGAAGCAGAGGATTGTTCCACAGATCAGGAGAGACCACACAAGCAGCTCCAACAGGTAACACAGCCACGACAGCCACCTGGAGTCTGACCAGAGCAGAGAGTTTGTTTTCTCTCTTTTTTTTTTGGTTTCAATTCTTTATTCATTTCATTAAAACAAAACAAACAGTTTTATATACAATAAAAAGAAAAACATAAAAAGAAAAAAATGAGAGAAAAAAACATATATATGTATATCAAAATCACTAATAAAATGAAAGGCAGCAGAGTGAAGAAGAAAATCTTATATCTGCCCCTTTTTCCCCCCAAGAATACATCTATATAACTAAAAATCTGTTATTAAAAAAACAAAAGACAAGAACATCTAACCCCTCTAGAACAAAAATTTATATAGATACACTTTATACTGTTTCGTGTTTCTTTAACAATCCAACTTTATCATTTTCTTAAATGTACATAATGATCCTGCATCCTTTATATCACTCCCCAAATTATTCCATAGTTTTATTCCTTGAATTAAAGGACACCGTTCTTTCAAACTAGTTCTGAATTTGGGTTTTACAAATATCTCTGTCCCTTTAAGGTTATAACAACTCTTTCTCTTAACAAAATTTACTTGGATGTTTAAAGGTAATGTGTTTTTGTGGGCCTTATACACAACCAGTAGAATATTATAATCAACCAAATCAAAGAACTTCTATATTTTCAATTTACAAAAATAATGAATTGGATGTTTTAAACGCTCACAGAGATCAGATAAGATATTTGTTGTAGTGTTACCCCTGTTCTCGTTGTTGCTCTCGTCTGTCTTGCGCAGCCAAAAGTTAACGTGCTGGTCATCCAGCAGAGACAGACAGAGGACCATCGTCAGCAGATTGAAGAAGTTGTAGTTCCCAGACATAATGATGAGAACTTGAAGAAGCACCTAATAGATGGGAAAACGAAATTAATAAAAACGTCTCGTGTTTTCCTTTTCAGCTGGTTAATTTGCTTCACGTGCTGAGGTTCGACTCACCTGCATGTAAAAAGCTCCGAGCCGCAGCCTGCGCAGCGGACTGAAGAAGAGAAAAGGTACGGGGATCTCTATAACAAAGGTGCCCACCACACTCAGCTTCTGCCACCAGACCGGCAGCTGGTGCGCAAACCAGGCCAGAGGCGTGGGGATGCACTGAGTCTCGTAGTGATACGTCACAGCTGTTCCGAGCAGGGGGGGGAAATGAGAAAAATTAGAGCAACAAATCGACCTAATCGAGTTCTGTTGAAATAAACTCCAGTGTAGCCTTTCAGCATCTACATCCTGTCTGAAAGGTGGAGGGGAAACACATAACTCTTCAAATTAAAAGCCTTTTTTTTTGTACCTGTGAGACCCCACCATGTGGGACATCGTGATGTAAGTTTCACCACACCGGAGGCAAACATCAGCCTGAAGAGCAGCCAGCGAATCAGCCAGAAGGTCACGCGATCGTGCTCACGGACCGCCCGGGACCCCCTGATTAATGTCAGCGGAGCAACAAGGATACAGAGGAACCCCGTCTCTAACAGCAGGTTGTCCCTGATATGAGAGGAAGAAAATGTGATACCAGACAGGTAAGTCAAAAGGTTAAAAGGAAAAGATGAGACTTGTTTGTAATGTTAGCAAAAAATCTCCTAAACTACTGGATGGATTTGAATGAAACTCTCACAGGATGTCGATCTACATCAGCACTGACCTGTTTTTAAAAACACATTATGTCATTTACAACTCTCATTTTAAAGGGATCCCTGATTAGTTGTAACATTAGACTTTATTTGATAAACATTTATTTTAACTGTAAAATAAAGACTGTAAAAATACTGTAGGATGTTCAGTTTTGTAAATTTTAAAAATATATTTTAACACGGAGTGAGCCATTTTATTTACACACAAAGCATTCTTTGTAAATGATGACGTGGATAGGTCCTCGGTGTGACTGAGCTATATCCACCCTGAAGGTTAATCTTGGACAATATCTGATGATCGACTCTTTTAAATGAAACCAGAGAGCGTTGACAGAGAGGAGAAGGTAGAAATGACTCAGCCTGCAACTGAAAATATAGATGGAGGACAACAGAGCTGCTTCATGGAAAAACCCCAGTTTAGCCTGTTAGCCTTCGTGCTAGATCCACTGCTATATTGCCTTATATGTATTAGCACTAGTGCGACAAACAAGCTAAGCTGAGGTCCTCCATCCATATTTTAAGTTGCAGCTGAGTCATTTTTGTGTTCCCCTCTCTGTCATGTGGATGGAGGACCTCAGTGACGAGAGGAGAATGTGTAGCGCTGAGCTAATACATATATATGGTGATAGCGTCAGGGCTAACGCTAAAGCTAACAGGCTAAGCTGAGGTGGTTCTTCCATGAAGCAGCTCTGTTGTCCTCCATCYATATTTTCAGTTCCAGGCTGAGTCATGTCTACCTTCTCCTCTCTGTCAACGCTCTCTGGTTTCATTTAAAAGAGTCGATCATCAGATATTGTCCAAGATTAACCTTCAGGGTGGATATAGCTCGCTCACTCCGACGACATATCCACATCATCATTTACCCAGAATGCTTTGCGTGTAAATAAAATGGCCCTGTCCGTGTAATATATTTTTAAACTTTTAGTTTAAAAATGATAAAAGCTGAACATCCTACAGTATTTTTAACAGTCTTTATTTTACAGTTAAAATATATGTTTATTAAATAAAGCCTAATGTTACAACTAATCATGGATCCCTTTAAGATTATCTTAGTTTAACACTCTGGCATAAATAGCAACAGGCAGCATATGTTGTTGTTTTTTTTTTCTCCAAGTAATGCTAGATCTTTAAAAATTACAGTGATGTCTGCAGTGCTGTTGCTTCAGACAAACACCACAACCATGATAAAATAGCATCCAAGTGTTTTGTAGAGACTGTGTGTTAATGACAACAATATATCTCAGCATAGAGTCCAAACACTCACCACTGGAAGTAGAGAAAAACCTGACCAACCTGTAACAGAAAAAAAACAGGTCAAAAGCAAGAAAGACAAGAAAAAAAAAATCTGTCATTCCAAACTCACTTGGTACAGGGAAAGATACAAGGCCCAGAGGCAGAAAAACACCAGGCTGTCTCTGAAAGCCTCCATCAGCACGGCAGCGAGGCTCAGCAAAGCCCCAACAAGACACAGCAGCTCCATGGTGGTCTGGGTGTCCAGGCCGAGCCGGGGTCCCAGCCACAGCAGCGTGGGGGAGGACAGCATCTGGTCCAGCAGAGGCTTCCCAGTGTACCGCAGCTGCCAGCGGGCAGGCAGCAGCCCGTCGTTCCCATACAGACCTGTTAGAAATCATTTTGGACATTTAAATTTCATGCGCAACAAACTGGATAAAGTTTTAAAGGTGCTCATAGAAAAGTTAAAAATCAGGCAGACACAATGCATAAAACAAGGCACAAAATCCACTCAATATTGTCTCATATTGATGGTTAATGCATCCGTAAATTAAAAATATGTTGGCAGAATTTGTGTGAAACCAACTGTTTACTTACACACGGGCTGAAGTGACAAAAAAGGTCAAACTTTAAACTAATCAGCTGTACTTGCTTCCCTCCACAGACTACAACCAATTTAAGTAGTCATTTGATTTGAACTCCCACGCGTTTTGTGGCAAATCCAACCTTTGTTTACATTGAGCGTGGACCCGCATTTCAGAACTGCATTCAATAATTCTGGAAAACTACTGGAGTAAACTCTTTCGAACTGCACCATTTGATATAGCTCAAGATAACCTTTTTTAAATATCTGACTCCATTACTTTTAAAAGCGCGCCTTTAAAAGCTACATTCAATCCTTCAAAATGAATTGACAAGCTTAAAAAAAAAAGGCGTGGGCAACATCCGTTTATTAGCCGATAAGAGCATGCTGCGTGTTGTGCTGCTCCTAGCTAGCAGTAAATTTCCAGACTGAGCTTCCAGTTCCACTGAGTTTACAGCTAACAAGCTAACAAAACACATCCTCGAGTTAGCAGGAGCAGCAGTGTTATTGTGATCCTCACCTGGTATCTGCACATACACAGAAACAAAAGCCGCCATGTAGATGGCCGCCATGCACCAGAGGAATATGCGCCGGGGCTTAATTATTTCCCCCATGTTTGTGACCGGGTTCTAGTCTATGGATATTCTTTAATACCGCTACGGCGCCACTCTCTTCCGAGGGAAGGAAGCTGAAAGCGGGATTCATTCGGGGAGACACGTAGCGACGAACATTTGGTAAGTTCCCACCAAAGGCCGCAAGATGGCGCCGCAGCTCCATTGAACGTCATGCTGCATTCAAGTTACGTAGGAAAAAGGGTTTAATCACTGTTCGCTGCTTATAACGAACACTTTTTACGAGTAGACACACGTAATTGTATTTTATCAGTCATTTCATAATACAATAGTTTGATATAATTATATTTTTATTTATTATAATTTTTTTAGAAATTGTTTTAAAATGAAGTTATCGAATTTTTTATGTTTTTGAACGCATCCTCGCTGATAGTGTTAGCACCCGGAAATGAAAAGCAAAATATAATTATAACCTCAACAAATCCTTTTTTTAAAAGCTACTTATGACTGCTTTTTCACTTTTGTAGCGGTTACTGTGCTCAAATACAGAACAGTTAATAATCACACACATTCTTGGCTTTTATTCTTTGGTTTCAGAATTCATGCTTTTTAAATTTTATATCTACCTGTGGTGTTTCCTCCGTAATAAAAAAGGTTAGAATAAATGTGACATATTTGGTTTGAGATGAATTTATTGTGCATTGTAACAGGCAAGCATACAGATTCATGGCAATGAAGTTTCTGCATGCTGCTAGTCAAACAGCAAAAAGCACTGAAATATATACATTCAAGTTTTAGACACAAATACAGACGGAAAAATGATCAACTACTGATCACAGATTAGAGTACCACTATATTTTAAACACATTGGCTCAAATCATACGTTTTCTGCACAGGGCAAAAGTAACGATTATTTTATTTTCTGCTACAAAAATACAAAAATCTGATTTAGGACATTTACATTTCATTTTCAGGCAGCATCAAGACTAGTAGATGCTTCTTTAGGGGCTGGAAATAGCAGCAGCAAGTCTTAACATGACAAAGCAACAGGAATGAAGCTAGACAAAAAGGAATTTGACAGAGTGGCGCTTAAGGAGGAGATTATCTTAGATCTGCTGATGGAGAGTTAGGTTCATTTAGATGCCAAACCTCATGATTTTATCAGGTCTCAGTCTATTTTATCAGAAATTAGCCCCCATTTGGCCTCTTTATGGGGCGCATCTGTGGTTGATATAAATTTAACAAAAACCATCATTTGTCTAAACATCAAAATAATTATGCCATGATTTTCTAACATTTCAAATAAAGCAAAGAATGATTTTTTAAAAATAAATTATCAGAACTAGAATATATCAATAGTTTCTCTATAAAGAAAGTTTTTACTTTACAAACATATTGCATGTTGTACATCAGACCTTTTCAGTTGTAACTTAACATACTACAAAATATTGAAATGAAAAAAAAAAAAAAAACTGAACCTGACAGTCTTTTGACACTAGGAAAAAAAGTTTCTGTATTTTAGCATTTTTATAAAAAATACTGACAGCAAATATCAATTGTCTACACGAACTTAGGCATAAGAAACTTGGACACCAGTAAACATTTTCAGAAAATCAGTTTTTACATCACAAGTTTGGATTCTTGCTTCTAAATGCCGCTCTCAAATTTAAATACTTGACTGATACTTTACACAGACCAGAGCGTAACACTGCAAGATAAACTGCTGCATCCCTTTTAGCACAGAAATTGAAATGAGATTTGTGAATCGCAGCTGGACAGGTTAGTTCAAGCAGTCTAACACGTAATCCAAACACAAAGGGACGGTCAATATGCTGCAGCTGTCGTAGACGGTTTTATACAAAAGAAAGAGGGTCCTTTGGCTACTTTTTATCTTTAAAAATTTGGCCTCTTAGAGCCACATCAGTGTCTCTTCCACCATTCAGAACCACTGGTCTCATATTAACACAAGCTGCAACAGATCTTTGGATGCTTTGCAGATCTTTAAGGCAAACGTTATCTCTGATATCATTTTGGATGGCTAGACTCAGGAGTTTCTCCACTTTGACAATGTTTTATTTTTTTTGTCACATTAAGATTGTTTCATTGTCATGTAGCCCCATCCGTTGAGCTACAGGTCTGTCCTGTGCTTGTCATCGAGGTCATCTGCTCCTGGTCCGTTTCCCTGACACACATAACTGCATCACCGCTCACGTTAATGAGACACTGAGCCTAAAAACAAACAGAGCATTGATTTAAATTAGAAAATAATAATTAGAAAATTGCAGCATTTTGAGTAAATAATGTACGTGTGTGCAGGTACCTGGTTCTTGTTTGGATTTTCCATTAAAACACAGTCTTTCATGCTGTAGGACACCACCGCATTGCCGCCCAGAGCTGCGACGTGGGCTCGGACCATCGCAAACACTTCCGCAATGAAGGAATGAAGGAAGCCGCTGACCCCGCCTTCCTGCAGAGCACCAACACGCTTCGCATTAAAACACAGCAGGCAGTAAATAAATAAATAATAATAATAAAAACGCAGCATGCTCCGTGTCGCTCGATCGGTACCTCCCGCAGTGACGTCGTCTCTCTGATGAAGAACATGTTGATGATGCCGAGGTACTTGATGATGCGCGTCCCGGGCAGGAAGGAGAGCGGCGTCATCTTCACCGTGGTCACCGAGCTGCCTCCGAACGAACGGCTGGAGCGCAGCGAGCGCGAGCGGACGTCGGTCAGCGGGCTGCAGTGCTCCAGAGACGAGACTGCAAATTTAGGCGGAAGTGCCGAAGGAGGCGTGGCCCAAGAAAAGACAAGAGTGGAGAAAGAAATTCAGACACCAGAAACCGTTTAAAAACTAGAGACAAAAAGCTGATATAAAATTAGCAGCACAGCCGGATGTTATTGCTGAATGCCGTGCAAAAAATGCACGAGTTAGTGTTTGCACAAGAGGAATAACGTAGACTTACAGGTGGCCACAAAACTGTCCATATGCATGAGAAATTCTGAGTTAAGACTCGAATTCTTTACTTTATCATTACATTTCTAAATGATGTATGATACTCCCATACAAAATTAAAATTTAGATTTTTGTTTTATAAATTGAAACTAATAAGGTTGAACACTTTTCTCCATCACTCTATTTAGTCCAAACAGGACTGGAGTCCTTCCAACACGTCTAAAGTTTTCTGTTGATCTCTTCACCTCTTTTGCTGTTTGTCTTCAATGATATCTCAGCGGAGTTTCCACTGCTCAGGTTATTCTCTGCAGACTGTTTTCTTCTTGAATTTAAATATAGTCTTTCGCATAATGAAGGCAAACACAAAAGCCATGCTTTTCTAAAAGAATGGCAGCCCTTTTTTTGTATGCTTCAAAGTTTGGGTGTGTCCTCTTTGGTCAAAAACCACAAAAATAAAAACTAAATTTACATCTTTAAGAGCAGCCAGTTTTGCTTAAATACACCAGGTTGGCCTCATACCTTGGATGATCTCATAGAGAAGGACCACATTTAGTCTGAGGAAAATATTTACAAGAGGTTAAAAAAATTGAAAAAGATAGAGCATTTGTATAAAAAAAATTGAATACCATAAAAGGTTATGATTGTAAAAAACTATTGTTTGAAATGGAAGAACAAAGAACTCCTCTTGTATCGAAACACTTTTGAGGTCACCTGTTGATGTGTTAAATGTAAAAAACGATACATGCAGCGGTGTTACATGTTCAGTGTAAAAGTAATCACTTGGAAAGCACGTGGTGGCATGCGACAGACACTTAGACGATGTCTGCAGACAGACGGACAGACCTGGGCACAGCTGTTTACAAGTGTGGAAATACAGTATTTGTAGTGAAGTACATGAGAGGGTAACTCTGCTGATTGGCGTCTGTGGATGTGGCTCAGGACATGGAGACGGACAGAGAGAGCTATGAGCTGAGCTGGGCACATGTACGACAAACCAGAGTGTGAAAGATGCTCCGTGGCGTTATGCAGAGTTACCTGGTGTAGTTTCATCCATCCGTCAAAACCAGGAACCTTCAGAGCCAAACACTTACACATACTGTGCACAGGACTGAAAATCAAACTAGCTCTTGTAGAGAACCCCCCCCCCTCCCCAAATCTACTGTGATTATAACAGACTGTGTTCGAAAACAGCTTTAGCATTCACACCTTTAATATGACAATCATGTCATGTTTTGTTAATTCAGTGATGCAGATGCGGTGCAAAGGTAAAGGAATTCTTGATGCCACATGCAGATCTACATGATTGCAAAGAGGATAATGCAAAAGAAGGTGTGTGCTTTCTGATTTGTCATCATTTCAGGCTCTTAAAGCAGCTGATTGTTATCCCTCTGCGTGTCAACTTTCACACTCTAGCTCAAAAAGCCAGTGCTCGATTTTACAACAACCCCCCACCCACCCCCGCTGGCATGCACTGAGGGGTGTGCGTGAGTGCAAGTCGGCGTGTGCGACACTGCTCGTGACAACCGTGTTCTGCATTTGTGGGTATGATCACCAGAGTGTGCTAGAGACTGTGTCCTCCTACTTGTCTTAACTGATCCTCGTCTTATGGTGTGAGCTTTCAGCCTAAGCAGCTCTAGCCAGGTGCTGCATCTGTCTGCAAAGGAACCGTAATCAACGGAGGCAGCTGGAGAAAACACACACACACACAGATCCACACGCAACCCACACCCGATAACAAACAAACAAACAAACGCAAAAACAAGAACAAGAAAAAAAAGAGAGAACAAACTCGGGACACAAAAAACAAACGAACAACAAAAACAAAAGAACAAAAACTGAATGAGGTTGGAGAGCAGTTCAAGATAACTGTTCGAGACAAAAAGAACGAAAAGTCAAAACAAGACAGTGTAGTAGTTTGGATGGCAGGGAGGTGGATAAAACAACAAGGTGTGGGCTTACCTCTGGTCGAAACACTGCTATTCTCTGGAACACCTGTTTCACACACACAAACATCATGAACTACTTCTAGATTTGGCAGAAAAACAGGATCGATCAGCATGAATCTTTCCCCACAAAGCTAACCCAGCTCGCTCTTTGGTTCTAAACGTCTAAGTGTTTCTGCACAGGAAAACCTTCATCCTCCATCTGGATAGGAAGCTGCGCTGAATCAAGAGCGTGACATCTACGATATCATCTACGACCACAGCAGAACTAAAAACAGCGCTACACGACGCGTCACCGTTAGTTTACCTGCTGAGTGAACCATAACCAGCTGACTTTGGAAGAGTTTTGCAGCTGGGGTGAATAAAGAGACTGTCCCTGAGGTGTTAGTGGAGGACATGGGCAATGCTTGTTAGTAAAGCAGGACGTAGGGGAGAGGGGTTTGAGTGATGAAGATGATGATAAAAAATAAAAACACGATTGAAGCATACCTGAAATTCTGGAAAACGGCTGAGAGCTGGTAGATGATGAGTCAGCGCACAACTCTAAAGGGAACTGCAGCTGCTCTTCAGTCTCACTGCCACCTGAAAACACAATAGTGAACCATCAAAAACACCCTTCTGATTTCTAAAAGTCACACATAATGGTTACCAAACAAACAATAATGCTCAGGGTAGCTTTAATGGAATATTTGATTTTTTTTTTCTTTTAATGTCACACAGGCTCATTTCTCACAACCTGTCAAAGGTAGGACTGAACTGATAATCTGCTTTAAAGCAATCTTTCACAATTCTGGGGGGATGCAACTTTAAGCAAACAAACTAGTGTCGAAGGCGATGCAAGGTTGAGACAATCAGAGTTAAAAGTGTGCAGCTATAAAACCAGGAAGAAGAAACAATCCACAAGCTAGCTTGGTTAATGCAACAGAACAATCAAGCAATTTTAAAGGGATCCACGATTAGTTGTAACATTAGACTTTATGTGATAAACATTTATTTTTACTGTAAAATAAAGACTGTAAAAATACTGTAGGCTGTTTAGTTTTGTAAATTTTTGAAAATACAACGCTCTCTGGTTTCATTTAAAAGACTCGATCATCAGATATTGTCTAAGATTAACCTTCAGGGTGGATATAGCTCCTAGCGGCCTCGCACCGATGACCTATCCACGTCATCATTTACCCAGAATGCTTTGCGTGTAAATAAAATGGCTCCGTCCGTGTAATATATTTTTTAAAATTTAGTTAAAAAATTTACAAAACTAAACAGCCTACAGTATTTTTAGTCTTTATTTTACAGTTAAAGTAAATGTTTATCAAATAAAGTCAAATGTTACAACTAATCGTGGATCCATTTAAAAATTATTTTAAGAAGAAAAAAACATCTCTATGCCATGTGTATCAGCTCATAAGTTGCTTTAAAATGTTATTTTGGTACTAGTCATTACAAACACATGGTGCATGTTTTTCTCTTTTAGTATGGCTTTAAAGACTTAACGTCAAAGCTTGTTTTTAGAGCAAAATAAAAGTAATAGAAAAAAAAAAGACTCAAGCAGGTGGACCTTTTGTGATGGATTTCTCAAGTGGCTTCTCCTGATTCTGGTCTTTGTCAAACGTCATGGCAACTGCGGTCACTGAGACCTAGCAGGGGGAAACACATATATAAATACTTCACCTGACAGGTCAACAAGTTTTTAGTTAACCAGGTTTGGCCTGAAACATCTAACCTGAACAAGCTCTTCTTCTGGCACTGCTACAGTGAAGTTGAGCTGACACAGGCAGCAGGGAATCATGGAGCGCAACTTGAAGTAAAAACTCTGAAAGAAACAGGAGAGGAAAACAGACTGACATTATAATTCAAGAAAAATAAACAAAGGCCAACGTATAGATGAACAGAGGCTGCTTACCTTTAGCAGATTCTCACAAAGGTCAGTGAATATCTTGTTTAAGCCTTGGTTAGTTAGATTGGTATTGTTCAGTCTAAGAACTCTGACTGATGTAAACATCTGTAACACATTAGGACAGTTTAAACTCACAAAATGGCCACAATATTGTCCATTAGTATTTATTAGTATGTTTAAACTGCAGTTGCACCTGTATTGCTGTAGTCCAGTTATAAATCCCAGGCATAGTCTCTGTGTTGCAGCTGTGGAAACCTGAAAAGAGAAATGAACACGGTTGAAGTTTTAAATGTCGGGGGTTCATTGAGCAGATAATATGATACAGGTAATATAGAAATGTGTGGAACTAACCTGAAGGTGGAGATGCATCAGTGAGGAGAGAGTGGATGTCCTCCACAGCGTCGGTGTCGTCGATCTGTGGGAAACGGAGCAAATAGTAACTGTTTTAATGGAAATAAGAGCAAACAGGTGCGTAGGTCTTTGCGTCTGCACACCTCTAAGACGAAGGCGTCCTTCTTGCCATGTGACAGATCGAGTTCTGAGAGTTCGTCCGAGCTCTCTGAGTGGGAGCGGAAAAGTCTGGATCGCTGCCTCGGTTCGGGGATCGGAGACCCGACCCCTTCCTCCGTCAGCTCCTGCAAGCAAAGAGACTAATGAAGCATCTGTCCAGACTCTACGGACGGTAAAATTACTGCATTAGTAGCACGCTCACACTCGCCCTGTGAAACTTTATTGATGCTGACACCCCTAGACTTTGGTGAGAATTGAACTGGGTTGAGTAGATGGTTATACTACAAATACATTAGAGATCTATGGTGTTAAGAACGGTTACAGCAAAGGTGGCCTAGCATTGTGATTAATTAAGTGAACAAAATCAGCCATGCTTTGCTGGGTCTCACTATCTGGCATGCTCAGTACCATGTTTGTGCCGCAGAGCACCTCTGGGTCCAGGGCAAATAATTTCTTTGATGATGAGAAAGAAAAAAAGAGGAGTAAATCCACCACTATCTCTAAATATTTATCATCTGTCAGTGGAAGACGTCACATAAATGAATGTACAGGATTTGTAATTTGTATGTATTTTTTGTTTAAAATAAAAGATGAATAAATGATTCAATTTTAAATACTTTGATATGTTGAAATGGTTATATTTTGAAGTTTCTTCCATGTCATCTACTTCAAACTAACAGGAGTTATGATTTTTCCCAAAGACAGGTTGGCTGTTACACTGTTGAATCTCTGCTTAACAATAAAAACCTAAAATAACAGAAAACCTTGTGTTCTGAAACCAAATATCTCACCGGAGGGTTTATTTGGTAGAGCTCTTTGTTTTTGGCGATGGTGTCGTTGATTCTTTTCTGGATAGTGGAGATATGCTGCTCGTTGTTCAGGTCGCCTGGAGTTTTCCCAGCAATCTGGATCCCTCCAGGAGCAGGAAGAGCCATCAGATATACTCCTGTGGCCGACTGAGAAAAAGACACATTTTTAATGGATTGGGATTGGATTGATCCCGTGTTGTTATTTTAAAATGTAAACCTACCGCCAGACCCAGAAGCATGTTTTCTCCTACGCTGATCTGTATGTGCAGACCGAACAGAGCGTTCATGCTCCTCAGCTTCAGTTTGTTCATCAGCTGAGTGTGCAGCTCATATTCCATGAAAGGAAGCAGGTTTGAGATGGCCGTTGCATTCACTTCTCCTTGAGCTTTCTTCTTCAGACGACACAGTCTGGAAGACAATAATCACTGACATTTAGGTTGGTGAATCCTTAAGACTTTGAATTTAAAGCATGTTTATTTTATTCAACTTGGTGGTTATTTGATCAGTAATGTTTTAAAAAAAACTCAGTTTTTGAAAATGATTCAAAAAGTATATTCTAAGGCAGCGGTTCCCAAACTTTTCAGCTTTTGAACCACAAAATACCAGCAGCAGAGACCTGAGACACAAGCTGTTGTTGGTTGATGAACATTGTTTTCACATCAAATAAACAAGAGCACAGTAACAATATTTATTACGCTATTTCTGTCCATTTTAAGTACACTAACTTTGTTTGGTTTTTTTTGTAGCAAAAAAAGGCAAAAAAGTATTGACAGATGTAATTTTTTGTGTAATTAATTCAGAAAATCTTTTCAGGACCCCACCTTGATCTTTCAGGACCCCACTGTGGGTCCCGACCCCAACTTTGGGAACCACTGTTCTAAGGTATTACCTGGCCTGAATGAGGCACCCCTTTCCTGTGACGGCTGCTTCTGGTGGCAAGTCAATAGTTGTGAAAAGCACATCAGGAACCTTTAAAAAATAATCCAAAAAGATGTTTTGTGTTTGACCAAAATACACTAAAAGACAACTATACCATAAACAAGTACAATACTTCTTCATGCATTATGCTACCTTCTGTCGTCTGCACTGGTAGCAATACGCGAGCTGAGCAGGAAATGGCATGTTGAGCTCATCGTATGGGATGTGGCAGAAGCCACAGGTTGGGGGTGACGGTTCCTCAAATCTGCCAAAGAAGCCAAACCACATAATCTCAGCCTCAGAAACAGCACCGCCTCTTATTCAAACACATACAAGAACTAAAATCAACCTGTGGTCAGTGCTTCCGAAGTCCAGGCATCCCTCGCGCATGTATCGAGGATTCAAGATGGCTGCTGTGCCCGAAGCTGACAGTATGCACACCTCTTCGCTGTGTCGAGGAAACACCAATTGATCAAAACAAAAATAGGGAAATATATGAGAAATTAAGTTTAAAATGGACACTTTACATTAGAACTGCAGTTTTTAACAAAAATCTTGTTTTTCTGATTTCACAATTTTCATGCCACATACCAGATGCTTGTGTTCTCACTGTACCCTACAACAGCATGGCATCCAAGAGCTTTGGCATGGGATTTGATTTCCTGGCGAATTTCCTCCCACCAGGCATCACGGGTCTCTGGTTCGTCTGCAAAATACAACGCTGTGAATTAAACAAATTTAAAGAAAGTTTCTCTATTCTGTACAAACTTATCGATACACTGGGATCTTGATATGAATAAGTCAGACTAAATAAAGAATGAATGAAGACTGCCCTCACTACTTTAAAAACACTCACTCCTATGACTTACAAAAAAAAAATACACCCAACAGTACTTTTTGGGTGGTGATTTGTGAGTTAAATGATGTATCAATTCAAAGCAAGCAAAAATAAAAAAAAATTGTCATTTTGTAAAACAAAGTGACACTGAGAACGATGTATGATAATTAAAGGATGACAAAGGCAATGGAAGAGATTAGATAAGGTCAAGAGTACCTAAAGTTGGAAATTCAAACATACATGTATTTTGTGGCTATGAAGGCACTGAAAGACAACATTCCAGCTGAAAAAGAAGTAAAACAGGGTGCCTGAAGTGTACAATTTCTTCCCCTTAGGTGTTACATTCAAAAAGATCAAGACTTAATCTTAGGTTTTAATAGTTTCATGAGGCTTTGCATCCAAACACCTCTGGTTTGGATCTAAATAATCTAAATGTTACACTTTAAGAAATTGACCTCGCTCATGTGTTTGGTGAATAAAGAGAACACGAAGGAACCTATAAGAATACTGAGCTGCACCCCATTACTCCCTAGGAAGGCAACATGCTGATGGAGCCCCCGAAAAGAAACTGAACGGTTCAGCGAGATGAGACAGAGGAAGAAACGAAGGGAAAAGAACGAGTGATCCAACTAAAGAGATGAAGGATGACTGATGGTCAGGCTTCAGGCCCGTAGCATGGGTTATTCTCAACCAGCAGCAGCAGCATGGCAGACAGGCACAGGCTCACCAACGTGCACGCTCATGGCCATGTGCACGTTCATGGCCAGAGAAGGGCCATATTCATTCACTAGAGTCCATCAAAGCTAGATTTTAAACACGATAACTATCTTTGCTTCTTCCGTTGCCCGAGCTCACCTCTTTTTCCTCCACTCTCATCATTCATACCCACATCCGGTTCGATATGTCCTCATAAGCCCCCTCCCTCCCTCAGCTAATTGATCTGCCTCCAAACAACCGTTCATCCATCACTCCTCTCTCACTCTCGGTATGAATACGGCCCAGTGAGTCGGGGATGCACATGCCCAGTAGGTGGCTCTTTTGTCACAGAGTAAACCTCCTAAACCTCCTCTGGTCTAGTCAGGTTAGACCACGATGTTTCAGGAGGTGTTGCAAACAGCACTGGGACAACGTCAGGGAAGGGCTGCAGCTCTAAATGTGCGACATGATGGCGGGGAGGAGGACAGCCAGGGCAGGTTGGATGGAGCTGGGTGACGACACAGAGCATGCTCAGCTCAGCACACACTCACAGAGAACAGAGAGAGAGGAGGATGGCAGCTCACTGAATTCATCCATCCATTTGAGCCGTCAGGCGATGTTGAATTCATTAAAGATTGTTTATATCCGCTTCTCAAAATCAGTTAAATTTCACTGTCGGGTTGTTGCTGAGAGGCCACGGCAGTTTTAACTTCACTGAGCCGCCATCACTCTTGTGGGTGAGAGCAGTAAAAGGGGGGAAGAAATACCTGCGGTGACACTATTCCAGTCTAGCAGTTTGTATGAGCGCGTGTTACCCAAGGCTGGGCCAGAACACACCGTTAGTACAGAAAAAGAGAGAAAAAGGAAAAGAAGAGATAGTCTAACAAACAAGCACAGCACAACAGCGGCACTCCACAGTCACTATGCAAAGACAAAATACAGTCGGGACGACTGAAACGATCTGAAAGAAGACTGATGATGAAAGGAAGGAGAATAGAGATGTTACAAAGCATAAGGACTCGCTAAAATTCTACGAATAAAGGAAAAGAGAATCTATATACAAAACAGAGCATGCAGTACAGGTCTACATCTGGCCACAGCTACCTTTTACACTTGAGCTTTTTATGTAAAAAAAAACATGGTTACATAATAATGCAATATGTGTAGAGCAACAGTCTGCAAAGCTCTGACAAGAAAAACAAACACTGCAATACACAAGAATGGCAGCTTGTCTAAATAATGGAAGAAAAACACATCAACCTTAATATTGGTGTTCAATCAATCTAAAGTGTTTGTTATTTACATGACGTAAATTTAAAATGCTCTGATCTAATACTTAGGGACATCTATTCAACTTAATAATCAAATAAATCTATTTAAAATAACAAAAATAAAACAAAATGGGAAGAATTTAAAAAAGTGACATGCTGAGTCAGAATCCTTCAGTTTTTTTTTGTCTCATTAAATACTTATTTTTATACAAATATATTCACATACTGAAGAAACTGATTTGTTTTCTAAAGAGACTATTTTTTTTAAAATTTGGTGAAATTAAACTAAAAATGACAAGCTCCATGCTACCAATTTTATATGAGATAAGCTTCTGCAAAGTCAGATTTTTTTTCCATCCAGTGTTGCATTAATTTTTCACCAAGATCTTACATTGATGATGGTAGAGTCTGACTGCTGCACAAAGGCTTCTGCAGCACATCTCAAAGATTCTCAGTGGACTCTGTGGAGCCAATCCATGTGTGAAAATGATGTCTCATGCTTCCTGAACCACTGTTTTACAATTCCAGCCCCATGAATCTTGGCATCGTCATCTTGGAAGATGCCCGTGCCGTCAGGGAAGAATCTTTTGATGGAATAACCTGGTCATTCAGTATATTCAGGTAGTCAGCTGACCTCATTCTTTGAGCACCTGAATCTAGACTTGACCAACTGCAGCAACCCCACATCATAGACCTTGGTAAAATCCAGGTGGACATTTTCTTTTGGCCAGGCAGTGTATTATTATCTTACTATTTTTATCAATGCTTTAGGCCACATTTGGAATTAGTGTGAAATAATCAAGAGTATGCACGGCATTCTGTGCATGGTTGCACAAAAAGTGATATTCACATTGTTGTTTAGTGTGACTTGTAGCTTAAAACGCTACAGGATATCTTTAATGACATTGTAATAAGATGGGAACTTTTCAGTCTAGTTCCAGGTTCAGTAAAAACTGATTTATTCAGCCTTCATAATTTAATAGGTTTATTAAAGAATGCTAAGAAATTAGATCATATTAGATATTAACTTTATGCTCTACTTCTTTCCAAAAACAGCCCTGTTTATCCTCAAAGCACACATTTATATAGATGGCTGGAGGACAAACTGACCCCAATTCCTTACTTAATTCAAAGTTATCCAAAATGAAAGGGGGATTAATAATGTCTTTATTTAAAGGAGACACATCATGCTTTAAAATCCTTGTTTTTCACATTTAATAATTTCAATCTCACATGTGGCCAGAGTCTGACCCAGAGCCAGAGGAGAATGAAGATGACAAAATGTTAGTTGGTAAATCCAGACTTTATTTGGCAGTTCCGATGCAATAATTTGGTGCCATAGTTAAAAAAATACATAGAAAATAGAGAAAACTGAACAGCTTGAAAAATATGGCTCAAGGAGAATATAATATGTACACAGCACCAAGAGACTACATTAAAATATTCTACATTTCTAGAGACTTCAAGTGCACAACAAAATGCATTTAATGGCTAAGTGGATTTTGAATGACGTGTCCCCTTTAAAAACCAAATCATTGTTTATTAATCCTCTTCTCATATGTTATGTTCTGTTGTTCATCTGATGTTGGTTTACTAAATTTTAAGACCTGGTAAAGACCAGATGATTTGCAAATATATATCTTGAAGCATAACACATCGAGATGTGTGCATATTTAATTTTATTGTGAATGTACGCAAATGAAAAAGCAAAAGCATTGATAGGCCTGTTGCGATAGTCAATAAAAAAATGAGGACGATAAGTTTCATTTTCCTGCTTGTTGGTTTACTTCGTCTCTCTCCCTCTGTGTGCTCCGCTGCACAGGGGCTCAGCTGACTCCTCCCCTCCTGTTTTCTTAGTGTGGGAGGAGTGAACTCTCGCGTTAGTGTGAGAGCTCGTAGCAATAACAAGCTGAAGAAACGTTTCAAAGCAGAACGCGGCTGCTGCAGTGTCGGTGCAATTGCAGAGCCTGAAATTCGCTGCGGGGAGACACAGGGAGAGAGAGAGAGCGAGAGAGTGAGGAGAAGAAGGGGTGGGGGCTGAAACTCCCTCAGACCCGCGACAAACTCGTCAAGACTTTACCTGTAGCTCCCAAAAATAACAGGAAACTTAAACGCACCATCTGTGTTTTAACAAAAAACCTGTAGCTGTCCCAACAACTCATGAGGAAAACTCCGAACAGTCTGATTTCCTCCCCTGCAGTGCTCTGCTTGTCTCCTCTGACTGTCCCCTCCTCACACACACGGACACGGTTGTTCTTCTATCCTCATGGGGACTTTGCATTGACTTTCATTCATTTACCAGTATTTTCCATTACCATTTGACCCTAAACCTAGCCTAAACTTTACATAGGATGTGAACGGGGCTTATGTCCCCATAAGAAAAAGTGGGTCCTCACCAGGCTGTGTAGTTTGCTTCATCTCTAAAGAGATGCTGCTCTTTAATATTGTTTATTTACAGTCTTAGTTGTGTGTGGTGTTTAATTTACATTTTGTTGTTCTTTGTTTTGTTTTTTTTATTCAAGTGCATTTTTTGTTAGAGACTGAGAGTCCACTTTGTTAAACATTCTTTTAAAAATCAAAGTTTATTGATTGACATTAAAATTTAATGATTGACACTTACATATTACGCTTTTATAGTTATTAGTTGTAAAATGGTCACCAGGCAATATTATCGCTTATCGCAATAATTTTTGAGACAATTAATCGCCCAGCAAAATTTGTTATCGTGACAGGCCTAAGCATTGAAAATGAAGTTCAACACAGAAACAGTCTGAATACAAAACATGGCACGTGACTTCACCATATTGCCACCTGCAGCCAACAGACTGGAGCCATGCACTACAACTGTACCATCAACAACCCACATCAACAACACAAGCACATACACATATCACCTAATCAGGAGAAACACATAGAAAGCCAGTCAAAAACAAGAGGTGAAAGTTGCCCCAGTCTATAAAGTGTGTGACACGTGAGATTATTTTGTCCCACCATTTATTTCCATTAAACTGTTCATTCATCAACGCAGGAGCAGCTTTCACCTGCTTCGGGGCTTGTCCATCTCTTTCTTTCAACATCTTTGTTCTCCAATCAGTCTAACGGAACCATACACAGAAAAACTGTGCAACACAAGAGGATAATGGGCAGCACTGACTACCAGCCTGTGTTGACAACACCAGACACTCACACGAGACACTCGGTTGGTGGAGGAGCGCACTCACATCCTTTCACAGGACAACAAACAGGCTACTGTACGTCTCCGTGTTTCCGAGTGCGCTCAACTCACCGGGGTTGTGGATGCGGTCCAGTAGTTTGACAGAGCGAGCACTGACCACTCCGCCAACATGAACCAGGAAACCGGGTGGAAAGGAGGTCAAGGTGAAGAAGGGGAACTCCTGCTGACAGAAAACAGCTCGGTCAGTTTTTGATTAAAAAAAAAAGAAAGAAAAACAAACTGACCTTTTCAACATAATTGGATAATCATATTTAACAAGATCCTCTGAATTATAAAGTAAGCTCTATGGTTTTAAATTTCTGGGTCATTTTTAGGACCACTAGGTAAACAAACCAAGAATGATTTCTGAAAACTATTTAAACCTCATATTTATTTAAAACTATACAAAGAACCAATTTCAGATTGATTTAAAATAAACTGCTTAATATTCAACATGGCTGAGTTAGAAATGGCACAGGCAGATCATTGAACAATTTAAGAATTATATTAAAATCTGATGATATTGCTTTGAGAATCACTGATTTAAAGTGTTCTCTACAGACTTATTAGAATAGATTGTTGCATTCCCAAATGAAAGCTTGCACTCTAACATGTAAAAACATAAGCAGTTTTAAAACCAAGGCCTTGTGGGTTATTTTAACCCAAGGGCAGCAGGAGAATGTTAAATATGATAAACTGTATATATATTTGGTTACTCAATCACAAAATATCCAACAGCCTCAACTCCTTAGTGTTTTGTTGGCATCAAATTTAATTTACAGAGTTTAAATGACTTTCCACTCATCATGTAATTTATTTATACTGTATTAACCACAACATACCAACAACGTCAAAAACAGAACTGTAGGTGTCGTGTGTGAACTTGTGTGACGATAGTGCTATGAGTGTGAACATGCAGTAAAAACATAAGTTTATGAATATAACCACGGTTCCTTGAAGGAATGGAACGAAGTACAACCCACAGTTGTATATGGGACACGCGCGCCTGGCTGAAGCCACCTCTAATCACGTCTTTAGACCGGTGATGTTGAACGTCGGGTGACAGGCTCCACCTTCACCATATAAGTTCGGAGTCACCAGCGTCATTACTCAGTTAGATACCGCCCTTCAC
>NW_013952421.1:662583-677708 GCF_001266775.1 Austrofundulus limnaeus
TCCAGTGAAATATATTTATGTTTGTGGTTGTAATGTGACAAAATATGGAAAAGTTCAAGGGGTATGAATACTTTTGCAAACCACTGTAAATATGAGACAAAGATAACACAAGTAAACATAAAATTACTAAAATCACATTCGAGGGTTTCTGAGAATTAACTGCCTTGTTAAGGTCATGCCACAGCATCTCAATCAGATTTAGGTCAGGACTCTGACTAGGTCACTTCAACGTTGTAAATTTAATTGTCTTAAACCATTCAGAGGTGGACTTGGTGGTGTGTGTTGGATCACTGTCCTGCTGCAGAACCCTTGCACGCTTTAGCTTGAGGTCACGAACCGATGTCTGGATATTCTGCTTCAGGATGTTTGTTAGACAGCAGAATCCATGGTTCCATTCAACACATCAAATCTTCCAGGTCCTGAAGCACCAAAACAGCCCCAAACCATCAGACTACCACCACACTAGTTTACTGTTGGTGTGATGGTCCTTCTCTGAAATGCTGTGTTACTTCTACGCCAGATGTAATGTGGCTTACACCTTCCAAAAGTTCAACTTTGTCAACAGAGTATTCTCCTAAAAGTCTTGGGGATTATCAAGATGCTTTCTGATGAAATTGAGACAAGCCTTTGTTTATTTTTGCCCAGTTCAAGTTTGCGACTTGGAACTCTGCCTTGCAATCCATTTGTGGCCAGGATCTTTCTTATGGTGGAGGCATGAACACTGACCCTAACTGAAGTAAGTGAGGCCTGCAGTTAACTGGATGTTGTTTTGGAGTCTTTGTGACCTCCTGGATGAGTCGTCACTGCACTCTTGGGGTAATTTTGGTTTGTCGGCGACTCCTGGGAAGGTTCACAACTGTTCCAAGCTTTCATCATTTCTGGACAATGGCACTCTCTCCCAAAGCTTTAGAAATGGATCTATAACCTTTTCCAGACTGATAGGTCTTTGATTCTTATTTGTTCCTGGGTTTCTTTGGATTTCAGCATGATGTCTAGCTTTTCGGTATCTTTTGGTCTACTTTACTTTGTCAGACAGGTCCTGTTTAAGTGGTTTCTTGATTGAGAACAGATGTGGCAGTAATCAGGCCTGGGTGTGGATAGGGAAATTAAACTCAGATTTACAAAGAAGTGATAGAACACAGGGGGACATTTAATTTTTCACACAGGGTAGCTTTAGATTTATTTTTCCCTCATAATAAAGACCTTCATTTATGAACTGCATTTTGTGTTTACTTGTCTTCTTTGTCTCATATTTAAATTAGTTTGGTGATCTGAAACATTTAAGGGTGACAAACATGTAAAAAAAATCTGGAAGGGACAAACTTTTTCACACCACTGTATTTGGTCTCTTGTTAATAAATGATGGTAGGACAGAACAAGAACCTTGTGACAAATCAGGGCTTTGTCTGCAGCGACGAGGGCGTTCCACTGGTCTGCTGTGGTAAAGAAGAGGAAGCTGAGCCAATTTCTTTTTATACCAGTTTATCTACATTTCAACAACAGGTTTACTAATGATTTTTCTATGGCCAAGACTGATACCAAATTTTAAGTAATAATAAATTCTGGGCAGCGACTAGCCAATTTAGTTTTCTTCTGAGCAATATGTACTTTTGTTTCAATAAAAATAGAGCATAAATTCTTTAACAGCATCTTCATTTTCCTATTTGGCAATCTGTTAAATAAGCAAAGGAAGGGCCAATTTTTTTCTCTCCCATGTCAGTCTACCTATATTTTAACCCTCACCTTTCACCATACTTCAAATCATGACCAAAAGAACAAGGTACCAGAAATTAATTTCCTCCATAGTGCCAAAATGCTCAGTTTTAAAATTTCCACAGGATTCAATAAAGCAAGAAAACTGGTTATCTGCATGGAGCTTGGATTTGATTCTTTGCTCATCCTTATGGAAAAGCAGCCAGCTGAGGTGGTGTAGGCATCTAATCAGGATTACCTCCCCTTCAAGTGTTTTCAGCATGTTCTTCTAGGTGAAGGCCTTATTTTTACTGGTTTTTAAATGTCTTATTAAATCGTCTTGCGCCATCTTATCTGGCTGAAATGTTATTACCATATGAACCGCCACGAACACCAAGATCCTCTGGCACTGGACTATTAACTGTTCCAAGGGTCAGAACAAACACATACAGAAAGGCTTCTTTTCAGTACTATGGCCCTCGTCTGTGGAATGGTCTGCCTGAAAATGTGAGGACTGCAGAGAGTGTTGCTTTCTTTAAGAGCAGGTTTGAGACATATCTTTTTAAATGTATTCCTTGAACTGTATCTTTCCTGATCTTTACATTTTTTTAATGATTGTTTTTATTGTTTTGTTGTTTTTATTGTATTGTTGTTGCTGTTTTTATGGGTTTGTTTATTGTGCATAATTTTGTACAGCACCTTGAGCTGCTTTTAGTATGAAAAGTGCTTTATAAACGAATAAAACTTAACTTATGGAAGAATCAGAAGTTGCTAGAGGGGTTACATTTCCTTTGGCCCACGAATGTCCAACTATATGGGGGGGGGGGGGGTTAATTTGCACAGCTTTCTTCTTCTGTTTGGCTTCCACTCTAACAGCTGCCTCAACGCGGCAAAGGGATGTTTAGGTAACAATTTGTTTTGTTTTGATAGATTTTGCTTCTTGTTTACAAAAGTTGTCATTTGCAGACATTTTTTAAAACATTTCATTTAGCTACTAAGTCAAGTTACAGAGCAAAGTTTGTCATTATCATTTTTAGAGCTATATTATTGCTAATTTCAGATACCCTGGAACACCCCTCTATTCCACAA
Organism: Austrofundulus limnaeus; assembly: GCF_001266775.1. NCBI lineage: Eukaryota > Metazoa > Chordata > Actinopteri > Cyprinodontiformes > Rivulidae > Austrofundulus > Austrofundulus limnaeus. The sequence goes on from NW_013952421.1 coordinate 665,365, forward strand.
AGAGGAAGAAAATCCTGTAAACAAATGTGTGAGTAAGTGTAAATGTTTGATGTCATCGTACCCTCTGTTCGAGAGCAGTCTGTGTCTGTTGTCTGAGCAGGGTCTTCAATGGCCCCGCCTCCTTCCCTGCGCTGCCCCCACTGCCCATTCCTGATCACAGAACACAAACTGGTTTCAGCTCAGGCAATGAACAAGGAAGCAAATACACTGTCACTGTGACATTAAAGATTTTACAACATAGTGAAAGTGACTTTTGAATCTTAAATTAGAAATTGTGAATAAACCTGCTCCATCCCTGTCACGCTAATCCTAACCTACTTTTCTAGTCTCAAACCACATGCTGGCGTGGGAAATTCCAGAACAAGGATTTAGTCGATAGTGTTGCTTTACATTGTGTTCAGGGCAGCTTTACCACACATGCTGAGTTATTATTTCTAACAACACCATTCAGGAGGATCTGGGTTTGAATAGTTCTGCTGTAGATTAAGCGAGGCGCCATAACCCTTCACTGCTATAAGATTCTGTTACTCGATGGCACACAGCAGTCCTACTATACCGGAGGCTGCCAGCAGCAGGTTCTCGGTGAAGGACACGCTCTTTCTCAGCAAGGCAGAGTCTGAGCGAGTGAAGAAGGGAAGGGGCGAGGTGGTCGCTCTGGGGGCAGAGCCGTGACCACAGCCCCCTGGGCCCGAACCAGGAAGGGACAGAGTGTCTGTCGAGAGGATGGGGGATCTGGGGCAGAGGAAGATCCCCGGCCTGCATCTCAGTGACTGGGGGTCCTCTATCCAGCAGAGAAACAGATGGAAGGCGCACAGAGAAAAACAGATACAGTGAGAATGGACACAACAATGGAGGAGAGAGGGGTGAGGCACAACAGAGGGGCAACAAGGACAAAGTGAAAACAAGGAAAGAATAAAATGAAACAAGCAAAGGAGGGAGGCTCCAGCTATTCTGTCAGTGTGCCCCAGGAAAGCTGTGGCTACAATGTAGCTTACCACCATCGGTGTGCGAATGTGTGTGTGAATGGGTGAATGACTACTGTGAAGCGCTTTGGAGTCACTGGACTTGATAAGCGCTATATACTGTACTGTACATTCAGGCCAGTTACCATTTTATTCTACTTAAGGCAACGGTCTGGAATGACATGACTGATCCCTGTGAGATTCAGTTTGATAAAGTTGCAAAAAATCTTTATGAACTAAACTTATGTGTTCGTTTTTAATGTGAAAAGCTCTGTATTCTAAAACAACTATGTATTAATGAAACACATTTGAGAAACAAACTACTCTTAACTACTGTTATATGTTTATATGTTACTTCTAAATTCCTAGACTTTAAAAAGTTTAAGTAGTAGCAATGACAATAAAAAGACAAAACAGTTTATCCCTAACCAAAAGAGTATGCCATTAGTTCAGGCCAGAAATATTTGGATGTCTGAGTTAAACGTTATCATTAAACAAATTTAGAAATTCAGTTTTAATTTGAGGAAATTCACACAAATCTAAAGCACTGCTTCACCAAGGACTTAAATCCAAAGATGCTATTTTCTTTGTGTCAACATATTATTCTATGAGTTAAATGTCTTGTGTCTGATTGATTCAAAACAGCAGAAAGTAAAAAGAAAACTACATGAATGACCTACAGAAAGCCAGTAGAACTGATCTAAACCAAAACAAGTCTCGCTCATTAAAACTAAAAACAAAAAATAGCCGTGTTTCCATCCAATTTTTATTCGAATTTTGAGCGAATTTTTTAAAATTTTGCAAAAAGGAAAAAAAAAACAAATAAATGCGAATCAGACAATTCCAATCAACTGACTTGAAGCGAATCAATTACGTCAGATGCATGCGTGTAGTAAACAGGAAGTAGAAGTTGCATCTCAGGAAAATGGAGAAAAGTTATCAGGAACAAGTTTCTATCGAGAAAGTTGTAATTATTCTGTCATATCAGCTAGTTCTGGCGATGTTACTGCTGTCTGGAGACGTAGAGAAGGAAATGCAATTCTCTTCACGTTATGGGATTAACTGAGATGACGTCAACAGCGGGAGGAGTGTCCAGCTGCAGTCACTCTGGTATCGGTACCGTTAGACAGCAAGAACAGTTGATCAACCATGTGAGGTAAATGTTCACTACGTCACAACTGATTTGGCAAATGTGTTTCCATCTCTCCTTTTGCGCATTAACTCTTTTTCGAAAAAAACAAAAACCACCTCAAGCGAGCATATCAACTTTTACGAGAATTGGAGGAAGTTTTTTTTGAATCTTGTCGTTTGCATTCACCTTTTCTGATGCGATACTTCAAAATGCACATTAAAACATTGATGGAAACATGGCTAATGAGAGCATAGCTAAACCAACAAATAGAGGACACCCAATTATTTTTGGGCCTAACTTGATATTGTATAAGTAAATAAAAAGGAAAATGGGGGACAAAGACAAACAGATGATGGGAAAGAGAAAGAAAACAATACTGGAAAAGTGAAAGTATGAGAAATGAGGACTGAGAGACTGCTGATTCAGTCTAAAAAGGTTTGGCGGCAACAATAGTAAGAGGGATCTCTGGGCTAAATGGTGCTCAAAATTTGAGTAAACTCCATCCTTGGTGAATAGTTTCAACACAAAAGTGACCTTAGAGCAACAACAGCCTCCTCTTGAGACACAATGCTTCTATCACCAAACTATAAAAACGGAACAGAGATCTGGTGCATCGACAATAAAAAGCCCATTTTATAGTTTGTTGTTTTCTTAAATTGCATTAAATAAAAAAAGACACACCAGTTCACTGGAGACAAGTGGGATGCAGGGAATGGCTACGTGAAGACAAAATATTATTCACAATAACATAAGAATAAAGTCAAGCTTTTAAATAAATGGAATAAATGAATTCATAAACAAAATTACTTTTAAAAACACCACCATAGCAGCACCATACGATGGGGTTAGGAGTAGGGAGGGTTGAGAATGGGCGAGGGGGGTGGGCAGAGTTCTCTTACCCGTCTTAGGCGTCAAACTGAGGTCTGTGTCTGATGACGAGGACTGGCGGCTGCACAGCTTGGAGGGAGAGAAGGGCGGGGGAGAGGAAGAGGAGGTGGGGAGGGATCTGAAAGGGGTAGGCGGGCCGGAGGACAAGGGCAGATCCTCACCAAATACCGGCCTGCCAGGAGAACATGACACACACACACACACACACACACACACACGCACGCACGTCAGTCACCGCCTCACCCTCTGAGCGTCTTGTGCGTGTGCGCAATGTTGCTCCGAAGTGGGAAGGTGACTTTTTAAATGTGTGACATGTTTGCTTTGGGTGCCATGTGTTTCAATGTGGTGGGGAAAACAAACTAAAAGGCAAGCATGGGAGGCAAAGGAAATGCACACAGAAAGACAAGTTTTAAAAGCAAAGTGGGAGAAAAAAAAATGCGAAAAAGGTCAAACTCAACAGAGGATGACAAGTTGAAGCATGTGTCCCATTAAAGAGAAGCAAAGGTCAATTGAGTGTAGAGAAAGTGCAGAATGGGATTATGATGCAACTGAGAACCCGGCTGCCCATCATTTATTAACTGGATCAAGTCTAATATCACCGTTTACCATTTCCTCCAAGGGTGCAGGATTCTGCCTTCCTTCTTTGCTCTGATCTACGAACTGAAAGTATCCATCCTCCCAACCAGAAACTCTCCCTTCTCACCTTCTGGTAACACATCACCATAATGTCTTTGTATTTCAGAATTTGTGCGGTTCTTGTGAACTGATCTCCTTCCCTGCCTCTGCGTACCAGTGAAGATGAGTGTGGGAACAGAGACAGAGAAGTTCTGGGACAGTCTCTGGGAGCTGCAGGCTGAATGCACTGGGCTGTTGTGGGTGGAGCGACATCCATGGGTAAGGGGAGACCTGGGCCGATCAGCACACGTAGAGAAAGAAAGAAAAAGAAAGAGAGAGAGAGAGAGTGGGAAGACGCAGGAGTGTTTTGGACATAAGTGAGAAATGTCCTGATCCGAATGTAGGCAGAGAGGAAGAAAGAGATGCACACAGAAACAACACAACATTGCAGTCGAGTGGGGGGAAAAAAGAGGCAAAAAAGGGAAATGAAATGCAAAAAGTGAGCTGATTTTTTATTTTGCAGCCACTTTTTGTCTTGTTTTATTAAAGTCACATAAAGGCAACGGGAAAATCATGCACAGAGCTCAGCTTAAGATCTCAGTAATAAAAAACAGGGATGAAAACAACTAAAAGGTCCAACTAAGACATTTTTAAAATGATTTAATGTGGATATACAATATAATAAGCCCTCACATGGGCATGGAGGGGAATCAAACCTGTGACCTTCTGGCCTCAAGTCCCCCAGCTGTTCACTATGGTAGGTTCTTTGTGACTTTGTTTTCCTCATAGGTGGATTTTCTTCTTTTCTGTTTTATTACAATCTATTTCCCCCTCATTAAACTTGACTCTAGGAATTAGGTCAAAAAGTATGGGCACAACTTTAGTGTGGGAATGCCAGTACTGTGATTTTAGTTTCATGTATTGATTTGTAATGTAGGTTTGCTGAAAACAATAGAGGTTAAAAAAAAGAGAAAAACGACATGCTTTGAGCTTTAAACTATATATTTTAGTTGATATTTTTCCCATATTTATTCAGTTTTTTAATGTATTTTTTACCTTACTAAATAAATTAAGTGAGAAAAATATTGTTAAATTATACACAAGCTGATTTAGCACATTTTTATTACTGGACAAAGCAAACCTTTTTTGTTTTGTGCAAAAACCCAACAGTAATTCCTGGTAACAGGTTTGAAAGGTGTTTTATAAGGGTAATAATTACATTTTTTTTTAGTATTAATCATCTATTTTCATGGTGAATCATAAAAAAAAATCTTTTTTTGAATTTCAGTTTGCAAAGTATATTAAAACAGGTGTTTTCATCCCTGATGCAGTCATTCACTTGTATGCAATCGAGACCTAACACACACTCAGCTGCAGCTGCGCTAATAGAACTGGGACCACAAATCACAAATCAGCCACTTAGAGTTGGAAATGCAAAGCTAAAAAGAGGAGACACTGTTCGAAGCCGAGCAGAAGACATGCTGGACGCTCATTACAACACAAAGCAACATAACATGCCGAGGCAGCGGTGAAAGCCATGCAGGAGCGGTTTAAAAGAGCAAACCAGGCAAGAGGGAGAGGGGCTAGGGATGGCTGTGTGTGTGCTGTACGTGTGTGTGTCTCAGGTTATGTTGTGTGTTAGTTTCATGCTGCAATACAAGAGATACAACAGGCATACACCATAATGGGGAATCCTGGACACTGAGACACACACAGGGTGGTTGGCTGAATTACACAAATCCACATAAAGTACGGAACATTTTGTCCACACACTCTCCCTCTCATGCACACACTGCTCCTCCTGAATCTCACAAACTTCATTTCGCACAAACAGAGTTAAAAGTCCATGCTGGGGTTTTTGGGTCGTACTCACTCCTTTCCATCTTTAGAAGGGGAGTTGCAGGCGTTGGAAGCAGGGGCCGTGTTGGGCAGTGGGCAGCACATCGGGGCGCTTCCAGAGGTGATTTTTTCAAGTGTGCAGGCTGTACCTATAGCCCGGACCACCAGCCCAGACTCTCCTTCCAGGTCAAAACACTGTAGATAGCCCACCACTGCGTTCCCACCCATCTCTAGGACTTTAAGCCCTATTTTCCTCTGCAGCTCACCTGAACAAGGGGCAGCATGCAGCCATATTAACAGGCAAAAAAACCCATCTCGTTTCAACGAAAAGAAAATCACCTTTCAGCTTTCTTACCAGACATAAGAGAGATGAGTCTCTGACGAGCTTCATTAGAAGCCCGGGGGGTTCTAATGCGGTCTATCCACTGGTACTCTGGGTCTTCATTCACTACCAGTTCCTCTACAAAGCCATGTACCATCGTTGCACGGTAGCCTCGTGGAATGGATGTGGCTGCAAATAAAAACAAGGTAACCACAAAGTGAAAAACGTTAAGATTTGGGTAGAAAAGTTCTTTCTTCAGCTCGTTTCTTGTTTTTAAAATAGCCAGTCCTTGTTTACAGCAAAGAAATATATTTCCTGTTGGTGAACTCAATTGTGCGCCAAAAACTTTACAAAGACATACCTTCACATTTCAGACATATTTAACTGAAACACGTTAGTTAAGGATTAATCAAACATACTGCAGAAAAACTTGACCCCGCACGATGACTGCCTGAAGCGGTTCAAGTCGTTGAAGAGCTCCACTTTCACGAGGACATTGATCTCTCCTCGGATACCTAATGAAAAATAAATGCATTAAACAAACTTAACGGAGGGTAAAACCCAAGAGGTTTTGGGTTGTGAAACTTCTGAGAGCCGAGTCTTGTACCGTGGATGGTATCGTAGATGGGAAACCAGCCAGAGATGATGGAGGCAGCCTCAGAACAGAGTAGCGGATCGATGTCGATATAAACCTTTCCTATTGCATCGTTGGCGCTGTAAGTATCGTGGTCCAATACTGTGACCTGCAATGGCTCATCCTGCAAGTCCTCATCATCAACCTAAACAGCATATATTGGTGAAGAGAGAAAACAAATATACTGATGCTGCATAGAATGCATCTACATTGTTATATCTATTTACACCAGTCCTGTAAAAAGAAAAAGTGAAGTCCATTTTACCTCAAATTTGAACCATTCTGAGTTCCACTGTGGGTTGAGGGACTTAGGACAAACATCTGTTTTGAAGGTTGTATTTCCAAACTTGACCTGAAAAATACAATTACAAGACACAAAACTTTTAAAAACCCAATTTAACTTAACAAATGTAAAGAACCTGCACCAAATAATGAAACCAGAGTGCAGTGAGTTAAAAATGTTTTAAAACAAGCAATGGTCTGACAAATTACCAAGTCTCAATTGAAGACTTGAATTATTCTTTACAATTATAAATAACAAAATCAATGCAATGCTTGACACCTAAGCAAAGAGAACAATCTCTGTTCAAATTATTCTTGAAGTTGTTTTTAAAATTATTAACAAAGTTAAGAAACAAGAAAATAAATTTTCATAAAAGATAAATACATATACACACACACACACACACACACACACATATATATATATGGGTTTTCAACTACTGAGCAGCCAATTTCCTTGTGGTGTCTTTCAATATGAATAGACATTAAATGATCTGAACGAAGCTGCTCTCTGAGAACATGCTAGGTTGAATGAACTGTGCGTGTGATTTTGGTCATCAATGAGTTGTTACAGAACAGAATAATTTGAAATGATTTTAAAAACATACCATCTTCTCTTACCTCTACAAAGGCATCCGTTAGGTCGCTGGCTCTGTCCATGACAGGCAAGTGGCGCCCTGCCACTATTTTGGCCTTTAGTTTTCCAGGCATGATTTAGGTTGATCTGCAAATATAAACATGTATTAAAACAGCGGTGGGTTTTCCACTTGACAAGACGAGTAACTAACTTTGAGTCCAAACTGGACCCGTCATCAGTAACTTAAAGCTTTCAAGAATATAGGATAACTTTCATCAACTGAGCTTACGTATCGTAACTTTAAATAGCTTCCCAGTTCAGATAAAATGTGGTAATTTTTTCGTACAGCGCCTACCAGTTAGCTAGCTTACGTTAGCAAAAAGAGGCTAACATGAAAACCACTTAACTGCATTGCAGTCACAATCTCGTTAGCTTCAGTTTACCTGACTGATCGGCCATGTTTTTACAACCATCCCTGCAGACCAACCACCTTTAGCTAAATAGGCTTCTTGTCTCTAGTGTTAAAGGCAATCCTTACCGGGGTTACAGAAGAATTAGACAGCTAATCGGAGCGGTGGCAAAGTTATTTAACAGATTGCTGTGGACAGTCCGCGGTTCGCCTGACCTCCGTGTCTCTCCCATAACGCGATACGTTGAGGATTCCCAATGCACCTAGCAGAAGAGTTGTTCAGCTTAGAAATATTCACCTGCTGATACTATGTTTACATTAATATAATCCCACATGTGTTCGAGTTACATTAGAACCCTTAAGGTGTCACATGTCCCCATTTAAGGCGTGAAGACGACAGCTAGCTTGATAACTGGCTGTCACATGAATGAGTGTTTTCAGGAGGTTCCGTGTGATGCGTTCACGTACACCTCGTAAAGAAGATTTGCCCATTACAAACCTTACAAAGGCGGAAAAATTACAGGACGAAATAACTTACTCCTAATGAGGATGTGTCGTCAATTTTTTTAACGAATACACATTCATAGATACAAAAATACGGGAGTATATTGTTTACAGCTTTGATCATTTTCCTTTTTCGTACGAACGTCGCCATTGATCTGTCAAAAAAGCTAATATTAGTAAAGGCAGCATGAAAGTCACGACTGAGCATGCGCAACACTGCTCATCCTCCAGGTAAACGTGCTGTTAGAAAGTTACTATTGACCTCTAAACCTAAGTACATTCATACGGAGAATTCCACAGAGCAAAAATAAGTAAGTAAGTAAGTAAGTAAGTAAGTAAGTAAGTAAGTAAGTAAGTAAGTAAGTAAGTAAGTAAGTAAGTAAGTAANGTAAGTAAGTAAGTAAGTAAGTAAGTAAGTAAGTAAGTAAGTAAGTAAGTAAGTAAGTAAGTAAGTAAGTAAGTAAATAAATAAATAAATAAATAAATAAATAAAAATTCCCTGAATTCTTCTCAGAATTCTGACTTTTTCCCAATTCTGAAAAAAAGTCAGCCTTTTGACTTTAATCTAAGAATTCTTACATTTTTCTTAGTATCCTGAGATTAAAGTCAGTATTTTGAAAGTCTTTCTCAGAATTCTGAGATCAAAGCTGTGTTGTATAAAGTACCACAAAGTGATACTTGAGTAAAAGTACAAGTATCTTACCAAAAAATTACTTTGGTAAAAGTTAAAAGTCTCCTTTAGGAATATTACTTGAGTAAAAGTCTTAAAGTATCTGATACTTTTTGTACTTAAGTATTAAAAGTAAAAGTATTGAATTAAAATGAGCAGTTAAGATTTTCTGTAATAACATGTTTTGGGGGGTGACCTCCCCAAAACAATGCAGAAATGACTATATTGTATTAAAATAATTAATTTATGTTAAATTTAAAATGCACTTATCTAGCTGTTCCCATTTATATACATATATCAAAGGTGCCCAAACCTTTTCTCCAAAAAATCTATCCGAGGGCTGCAGCCAAATGCAATAATATAATTCATGAAATACAAATACTTCTTAAGCACAGTCCTTTTATTTTAATGATTGTGTCCTGCTAGAGTGTGAAGTGATTTATTTGTGTACAAACAAATATGGTATCAGAATTTTATATATTTATACTTCTCATTCAACCACAATTAAATTAACTATCTTGGAGGCACAATTTATATGGATAATATTTAATTTTTACTATAAGCAGCTGGGAGGAAAACAAGCAAAAATGAAATAAAAGTAACGACTTTCTACTTTTTGCCTTTTAAACGTAAGGAATAGAAAGTACAGATAATTGGGTGAAAATGTAAGAAGTAGAAGTAAAAAGGCTGAAAAATAATTACTCAAGTAAAGTACAGATAAGTTCAACTTAAGTACAGTAAAGAAATATTTGTACTTAGTTACTTTACAATTTTGGATCAAAGTCAGAATTCTGACTTTTTGCAGAGTTCTAAGATAAAAGTCAGAATTCTGTGATTAAAATCAGAACTCAGGAAAAATAATATATTTTTGCTCTGTGGCCCAAATCCTCTTATGTACCTTTACTTTGTTACAGTACTTAGGTGATTTTTTTGAGGATTTGTCATATTACCAAGTATTTTTTTAACTTTTATTTTAATTTTGTTGCATTCAAAACAAACAATGTAATTTTAATTCTTTACTTCAAAATGTAACACCTCATTACAGGTTACACATTTAAATATAAGTCATTATGAAAACGAGTTTGTTTATGAGTGCTAAAAAATGAAGAGTTGAATTAACTTAACTTTTTGAGTTAGCTGACTTTTTAAAGTCAACAGGTTTCACTAAGCCTAGTTGAGTATTTATACCTTTCTCAATTTACTCAACTCAAAACCAGTGTAAAAGTACTTTTACTTTCCTGATTATTGTGAGCAGTTTTATAACTTTTAATAAAGTACTTTTTCTTACCAGTGAAATAATTTTAAGTCACTTTCTCTTAAGGTATTTTTACTTCTTTCAAGTACTTTATATACATCTGTTGCTTTATTTGCCAATCTTCTTACTGAAATTATTAAACAGGAAAAAGAACACTGGATATAGACCTACACCTACAACCACACACTAACAATTACCTTTTCTTTGCTAAATGATTAATTATTTTCTTTGTAAAGCCCATAACCAGTGTGGTGTAAATTAACCAGTTTATTGCTGTAAAAACTAAACTTGTGTCAAAAAAAAAATTCCCTTACAATTTTCAGTTCATAGATGACAAGTTATTTTAAATATTTGACATAAAGTGTTTTGAACATACAATAACAAAGAAGAGCTGAATGATTACACTTTGGAATATTTTGCTGCAAAGCCGTAACGATGCTAAGCTGCTGTGGGTTTCAGGTGTGTTGCTGGATTACAGAACAGCGTGTCTCCCTGGTGTCCAACTAAATCACCACTCATTTGATAAATACATTTTAAGAAGACTGGATTGCATGCACTTTGATCTGAGCTTTGAAACAATTCCCTTTGAGTGACTTTACAAAGTTTCTGAAACCTTAAGACCAGAGCGAAGTTAAGACCGATAACACAATTTTCGAAAACACAACAGAAACTTAACAAGAACAAAATTGTGTTGTAAAAAGTCACACTGTGTTACAATCTGCCTGCATGGTAAACTGCAGACCAACAATCCAGTCTAAATGCTTTAAACATTTTTACAAAAAACACAAAAGATAACTAGTAAAAGTTTTTGAAAATGTTTAAAGGCCAAATTAAAGTCATGGTTCATTAGTCTTGTAACACGTTTGTAGTCTCGTTTTCTGCTTTGTCACCGTGTAAATAAGGAAGTTGTGTTGTTTACCAGCAACGTTCGAGAAGTTGATCGTGGAACAATTGTCACCTTTAGGCGCGAAGCATGGGGCCACCATAAATGGCCTCTTCTGCAAGACGTGCAGGCTGACAACAAGAACTGAAACTTCCTGATAAAGGGGAAAGAAGCCCTGGACAAACAAGCTGTTAGCTCATCTTTGCTTGTAATGTCTGTCTTTTGAACACTTGCAGTTAAAAAAAAAAGAGCTCAAACGTCATCTGCTGCTGTTGTTCTTAATATTTTGAAGTACCTTGATAAATAATTTACCCAACAAATGCATTCTTCGGATTTGTCGAGGCAGTGTAGAATGCATATGAGATATAAGTTAAAAGTACGCCATGACCAGAAAGGAAAAATGAAATAACTAAATGTTAAGAAAAAAAATTAAAATGCATTAGTCAAAAATAGACATAACAACAAAAGGAACAATCAGTGTCACCGACTGGCAAGAATGGCAAAACAAGTTAGAGTCATAAAAAACAAAACTGTAACCTGGACACAAATGACCTTTATTCTGTTGCAGTATTCGAATAAATAAAATAAAACAAATTCCTGACCATCATATTAAACAAGAATACAACATTTAAGTTTGGTCTAGAAACAAACAATTTTTTTTTAAAACTCATCTTTGGTAAACAGCAGGGTAGACAACTCGGTTCATCCATTTCTGTTTGTAATTACTGCACTGAACAAAGCAAAACATCTAAAAAGCCATCTTACCATCTTTAAAAAATGGAATTAAAAAAATTTACAAAATTAAAATACCTAAATCACTTTTTTTTGTTGAAACAATTTTTAGTTGTTAAATGTCAGAGTCACAGCAGAGCAGAACAGGCATCCAGTGAAGATAAACAAAAAGAGATCTTCAAAAGGTTAACGTACATGACTGACTGGAAATAAAAAACAAAAAACAAAACACACAGATAAACAGATTTAATAAATATTTCATTATCTGCTATTTACAGCATAATAGAAAGCTATCTTTACTCTTCACACATTCATCTGTCTTTTCACTTTCTCACAAAGAAAAACTAAACTATTTCCAGTTTAAACCCGAGTGCAAGACTGCACTTATAATAAAGGACACTTATGTGTGAGTGTGTTTGCATCATTGGAGTGTGTGTTGTAAAGTTCAGTGCTGCCTTTGGACTGGTGCTCTCTGCAGCCTGTAATGCAAATCAGAGTCTGAGGCGACAGCACCGAGCGCAGCAGCGTCTCCACAGAATCAGCAGCACCGAATGAGTCAGCAGTGTTTCCAGTGAAATTAACTCTGAGCGGCAGTTTCTCCTCTCATAAAAACCTGAGTGAACGAAGAAGACGCCGATGT
>NW_013952421.1:677798-686335 GCF_001266775.1 Austrofundulus limnaeus
ACTTTGCAAGGCGCAGCTGGAGACACGGTCCAGTCCTTAAAGTGCTCCAGCTGCCATGGCCGTAACCATGACAGAGTCAAGGTGAGGCCGCAGCCGACAAGGTCACCTGTTGTTTTCTACCATCCGCCGGTTCCACATGCCACGCTTGGAGTGATGGTAGTGGAAAAAGTTCCTCAAATAGATCCTCTCCACTTCCAGGCCTCCCTGGAGGATCCTGAAGCGCACAGAGCAGACGGGAAAGAGCCAGTTATTTGAAAAATAAAAACCCAGTCAAAATTAGTTACAGGGTTGTATTTATTTTCATTTTTAAGCAGGATTTCAACTTATATTCTTTTTTTAGCAGATAAAAACAAAACCCCACATTCACGACCTTGCATCATGTTTGCTGCATAAAAGCCAGCATAATATAGTGACAATACGCAGAAACCTTGGTCATGTAGCGGGGGCAAGTGCCAGCCTTCTGATTGGCTGACATCTGCTCCTCTTCCTGAGCCAGTTCATGAGAAACGCATGCAGTTTGTAGGTTCTGTTCATTTGTATTCAAAGAAACATATTATGCTTCTTAGGGATGCATGGTATATCTGCATTAATATTGGTGTCGGTCGATATTGGTCATTTTTTAAAATATCTTATCGGTCCGATGTGTAAAACGTCCGATACTGATTTCCCACTTTTTAGCTTTGTGTTTCTGTTTTGGGAGGGGAGATGGTTGAGCAGCATCTGTTTGATCATGATAGTGATATTGACGCTGGGTAGCCAGGAATAACTGAAGCAGAGAGCCATGTCAGAGGTCGGGTTGTTTATTTACGGTATCAAAAAAAAAGACCTAAGTGTGCTTGTGCATATATGTATAACATAATTTGTGTGTTTGTGTAAAATCGGTAAACATCGATTATCGGCCATAACAGCATCGGATATCGATATTGGCTGAATTTTTAATTTAAAATCTTTCAGTTGGGATATAAAGTGGAACTGCAATGCTTTGGTCTGAATTCCTCCTTACTGTAACTCCACAAGCCCTTCTTTCACACCTTTTCTGAGGTGTGTCTCAGAACAACACGTTTTGAGGCTGTGTCTTTCAACCCCGCCCCCTCCGGCTTCTAGAGTGGTCCATTGTACTATGAGAGAGGGGTTTATGACTATATAGCAGCGAAGAAACATCTTACTTACAAATTAATTAAAAGTGACTAAATTTTAATTTCTGCACTCCTAAAGACTCCAAGTACACAATAAAAATACATTTAACATTGAAAAAGTGGATTTCAGCATCTTTAATACTGTGATTGTGTCATTCAAACGCACCAAATAAAAGTGCATCATTCAAAGCATAAGGTGAAAATAATCATATAGAATAAATTGATTAGCCAATGACAGATTTCTGACCAGATGGAGACGTTAAATGAGGAACAAACCTGTCGAGGAGCTCCCAGTCTTCTCCTCCCCAGCGATCTCTGAACTCCTCTGTGTTCATTCCTCCGATCGCAATCAGGTCCGATTTGTAAATTCCCAGCAAACCAAAGCCATTAACCTCCCAGTAACCTGTAGGTACACGACACACCATCATCCTCTTTTCATTCAGCTTTTCAGTTGTCCAAAAAAGACAAACGTGTTGCTAACGTCAACAACTCAACTGACTTATTCAATCGTGTTATTATAAATCCATGTGTGTCTTACTAAATATGTCAAAAAGCCAATGTTTACATGATCTTTGCTTCAGTAACAAACTGTATCAACACGACTAAAATACCTGGTTCCCACACTGATTGTTACAGTCTGCTAAGAAAGTTTCATTTCAAAGTTTTATTTTCTTTGGGTAGATTACAGCCAATATTAATAGTTAAGATTACCTAAATGTAAAACAGTTAAATCACTATGAAGATAAATTAGTCTCATAATGACTTGGAGTGATTACACTCTGTGACGTGTCGTGCGGACCTCTTGACCAGGTCAACCTTGTAAAAGAGATCCTGATCTCAGTGGGTTTTCCACCTGGTTAAATAAAGGTTATTGATTGATTGATTGATTGATTGATTGATTGGTTGATTGATTGATTGATTGATTTGAGAGAGCAAGCAAGAAGATTTGAGAGAGATCACACTTGAATAAATTAGCTATATTTTAATCGGTCCTTACAGTTGAATAGTTACATTTTGTTCTCTATTCTTTATATTTAGTATCAAGTTTTATCTAATTTTGCAAATAAATGGTATACATTTTAAACTTTTTATACTCGTTTTCACTCAGCTATAGCCTGTTAGAAAAAGTCAAACTAATTTATAAAAAATGCTGAAAAATTAGTAAAATTATAACTTGCTAAACTTTAGATGTTACATTATTTGTTCTAACTAACAAGTATTTATTAAAAAAATGCTGTTATTATATCCAGGAATTTCTTCTTTTCTTTTCTGAGGGTAAAGAGGATGAATGGACAGAACTAAAATGTGAAACATTTCACAGTTTCTTTTTATTCATTCAAGCCTAAAAGCACTTATTTTATAATATGACAAACTAAAAACCCATTTTTTCTGCTTCATTTGGGCTTCACTCTAAAATAATTCATCAATTGGAACTTTTTCAAACTGTCAAACAAATGGGTGAAAGGCGTTTGGGCTCACCTCTTGCCTCTGACGGCGTGCTGCCGCAGCCCAACCTGAGGACTATAGGAGCAAACGCCATGTAGCCCTCCACACAGTGCTTCCTGATCGTGTCAATGATTGAAGGAGGGAAGTGGATGTGCAGATCACAAAGAAACACAATGCTGTGGTCATCCTGCGGCAGAATGAAGCAGACCATAAAATAACAGCAACTCTATAAACTTGCTCGTCACGTTGCACAGCTCACATCTATCTGATCGATGCCAGCCTGCAGACCAGCAGAGCGCTCGAAGTTCCCACTCAGCTTTATATACTGGAACCTGTTGAATTACACACGTGCGATATCATCACAAATGCGCAAACACAAGTTTCAGTGACAGTTAGGGCGAGGCAAATACAGACTTGGGGAGTGAGGATTTCCCCAGGGCCTTCCTCACGTCCATGTCCGTGCTGCTGTAGTCGATGATGATGAGGTTAAAGTTTGAATCTCCGGTCTCTCTAAACAGCTGCTCCATATCTCTAATCAGCTGTAGCACCCACCGAGCCTGGTTTTTAACTGAAAGTAAAAAATAAAAAAAAAACAGAAGGAGTTTATTTCAATCTTTATTCATTTCTTTAAAACAAATCAATTATATGTACATATAAAAAGAGAGGAAAAAAACACAAACACAATGAAATGAAAGGAAGCAGACAGAAGGAAGCAGGCAGAAAGAAGCCGACAGAAAGAAACAGACAGAAAGAAGTCGGCAGAAGGAAGCAGACAGAAGGAAAAAAATCTTATGATATCTGCCCCTTTTTTCCTCAAGTTTAAACTCAAATAATACTAGTTGAGTTGAGAAGGAGTTGACAAAAATTTGCACCACTTAGGCATCTGTATTGGTAGTTGATTTATGTGTTGTTGTATTTTTTATGAAATGAATAAAGTTAATAATAATAATAATAACAATAATAATAATAATAAATAATTTATCGTGAAGGAATGATTTGCCTTTTACGGTTAAGATGATTTAAGCTCAAGTGTTTTAAGGCTCCGACAATACTTGTTAAATAATAAAACAAAATGCACATTGTTTTTATCTTGTTTTAGTAATTAAAGTGGAAATTAAGAAATTAAGAAAATGACTAAGAATTATACTCCATAAAAGCCAAAATGACACTTAAAAAAGCAAACCTCACTTAAAAATACGATTGTTTAAATCAGAAGTTCCCATAGTTGGTGGGGTCTTGAAAGAACTTTTCGAATTAACAGCATTTAAAAAGGACTACTAACAACATTTTCCTTCCCTTAGTTATTACAAAACTAAGTGAGATTAGCATACTTAAAAACTGATGAAAGTAGCATAATGAATAGTGGTACTATGCCATTGTTTATTTGACCTGATACTAATGTTTATCACCCAAAAGTAATTGGGGGCACAGCTGCTGTTTTTGTGGGTCAAAAGATGAAAAGTTTGGGAACGACCATTGGTCTAAACTGCCATCAGTTTTGCCTAAACAAACACTAATTAATTTTGTTGTTGTTGTTTTTGGACTTCATCCAAAGGACCACCTCTAACCTGGAACAATGAAGTGAACGGTGGCCAAGGGATTCCAGCGGAACCCCACCGGGTTGCACAGCACCATCTGAGGCTTGGAGCGCTGCAAGCCGAAGTTCCTGCTGCGGCTGGTCAGAACGTAGATGTATTGCGACAGACGCAGCGGTTGGCCGTTGACGTCTCTCAGCTCCAGATCCAGAAGGTAGCGGCTGCCCTGGAAGTCGTCAACACGCCTCACCACATTAATGACTCGGACCAACGTGAACCGCCTACAGGAACAGTAAGAAACAATGATGAAGACTGCATTTAATCACAACAGCAGCATCATTTTCACCTCATCACTTTTACTTTAATGTGAACGTAATACTTATCTAAACAACTCAGCTGCAAAAAATGCACAATATAGAAAAAACAACAATCCTTGTTATTGTTACCACATAGTGATCGGTGGAAGTAAAATGCATACCCTTCATGTTTGTCATTAAGTTGATCCATGAAGGCGTTGACTATGGGCAAAGCATCACTGGGGCGGAGCAGCAGGTTTCCAGAAACATTGCAGGCCAGGTCGATCCAATCGGAGCGCTGCGCCTGAAGATCCAGGTGACTCACCTGGAAGGTCTGGTTCCAGTTGACCTGCGTGTCGAACACTGATGCAGGGGTAGAATCCTCCTCATCGTCAGTACCTTCAGTAAGCTCTCCTCGTTGATCCCACATAGAGTTCCTCTCCCTGGCCACCGAGTCTGTCTTCTTGCTGGCGCCCTTTTCCTCCCACTCTTGACCCGGCTCTCCTCTCACATCCGACCACCTTTTCCTTATCTTTCTATCAGCGGTCACCTTATAGATGGGATTATTTAAATCTTCTTGCAGAGGCATATTCATCTCAATCTCTTTGTTCCTGAGGGCCTTTTTGGAATCTGTTTCACTTGTTTTTCGGATAAAGTGGTTGGAGTTTCGCCTGGCGATGGCCGCGCGGGACTCCTCCTCTCCCTTTACAAACTTCCACCAATCGGCCGCCGTGGTTTTCTTAAGTAGGAGCACATCCTTGTCGTTGGTTTGACGTTGGTCTTTCTGGGTTTGGATGTTGTTCCTTTTATGAGACCCCAGGATCTCTGGTTGTTGATTTGTTTTAAAATGCTCTTTGTTAATCAGCACCGATGAGTTTGTTTGCTCTAGTTTCTCATTTGATATGACTTTTTTGCTCTTTGTAGGCCCAACTTTCCGTTTCTTTTGGATTTGTTCTACTTTTTTAACTGGAGCTGCCTGTTTCAACTCCGTCTTGTTTTCTTGCACATGTGGATTGGAGGCTTGCATCGTCTGTAAGGGGTTTGCAACTTTTACTTGTTCTTCCAGAGTTTGTGATGCCACGGCTCTTCCTCGCCACGCCTGAGAGTCCTGTCGACATCGACTTTTATCTGAGAAGTTACCCAGGGTGTTAGTAGTCTCTGTGGTGACCAACGAGAAGAGTTTGCGCCTGCGCTTCTGATTATAATCATCGTAATCATCTCCATTGTCTGTAAAAAGGTCATTATTTGTCTGCTCGGCCCCGACTTCCCTCTCTCTCAGGTAAGTCTCATTGTCAATGTTGTCCTCCTCATCTTGAGCTGATGTCTTCCTCTGGAAACTAAAATCTAACATTCACCAAAAGGAGAGTCAGAAATGCTGATCGAATGGGTTTGACAGCTCAAGCAAACTGACTAAAAGAGAAAATAAAAACAATTACCTCGCCCTGCGTTTCCTTTCTTCTGCGTATTTGGGCGGTCTAATCTCATGTATCTTGAGAAACCAAACCTAAAAAGGATTAAAGACAAAATTATGTAAACAGCATCACATTTTCTGTGAAATAAAATACTGAGAAATCACTGCATTAGATGCAATTCTAAAAAAAACCCAAGAGATTCTTTGTAGACACCACAGACTGACTTGCTGATTTAAAGATACAATTATCCCTAGTGCAGCTTCATCCTAATTGTGTATTTATTAGAGACAAAAAAATTATTTAAAAACTACATCAATACATTGCAAAAGTCTTGAGTCATCCCTCTTTTTTTCTTAATATTTTGCTTTCAAGGAGTCAAACTTTGGAAATCTTTAAAGGGGTTTCGATCCATAGTCTAAGGTTGTTTTTTTTTGGTTTGGTTTTAACTTTTGTTGCTTTTTCTCTTCTTTTCAGTCTAGTACGTGACCATTTTCAGAGCGATCTCTTGTCTGCTTGTTTGGCCTTTTAACTTAAATCCACAAATCATCTCAAGATGAACCAGCACTGAGGTGACATGTAACAAACAATTTAGCAAAGAATTCATTGTCATTTAAATTCTAGGTGTCAGAGGCCAGTTACCAAGATGCAGTATGTTTCTTCAGCTGAATCAAATAAACAAAAAAACACCAAAGACATCACAGTTTGACACTCCACTTTAACACTCGCAGCACAATTTGCTGTCATTATCAGGTACAAAAACTAAACAGGTACAGGACTTTCACCATTTATTCCATGCCTTTCATAAAACCTAATGAACTATTGATAATTTAAAAGGACTGCCACAAAGTGTTGATCCTTTAAAGCAAAACACAAAACATTGAGTGTTTTTTTTTCACATTACTGTAAATCTCTCATCTCATGTTACTTCTTAAGAAACTCACATCGCCTTGTAGTAGGCACTGTCAGGGTAAAAGCATTTGTTCTCTGATTCCATGTGTGTGAGTCGAGTGTAGTCATTTGGGTAGATGAAGGACATATGGACCTAAAAATGAAAAAAATAAAATAAAATAAAATTACTAGCATAAACATACATTTGTTTAACAAAATGAAAACAAGTATTCGGTGAATAAATATTTTTTAAATATTCAGTTGAGACACTTTACTATTAGGTATAAACCAGTTTGCATTAGGTAAAATAGAAAAACAAAAGAATTCTCTGTATTTTCATACGCAAATCCAGACTTTTTCCTGTATCCTGGAACTTCATGAATGAACCGTAAATAAAAACGCAACCTAGAACCCTTTAAGTAAACATTCGACCTATATGTACATGCAGACTAGAGTCCTTTAAGTAAGCATCCTACCTGCAGTACATGTACATAGAAACTGGAGTTCTTTAAGAAAACATACAATCCCAATTACAATGAAGTTGGGACATTGTGTTAAACAAATAAAAAGAGAATACAATGATTTGCAAATCCTTTTCAAACTAGTTTCAACTGAATCCACAACAAAAACAAGAAATTTAACGTTCAAATGTAAGGTTTTTTTTTTGCAAATATTCACATCATTTAAATGAGGTACATACAAACTGGAGTCCTTGGTAACGAAGTAGAGGAAAGTCTTTTATTGTGTAGCTGGGTTTGTACAAACAGTCAGGCAGAACACCTTTGAGGAACTTCTTGTTGATCAGAGGCACTAAAAAGCAAAACAGCATCCAGATCTGAGTCATCATTACTTCTTGCTCTCTTGGTAAGAGGAAAAAAAATGTGCTCAGCGCTTACATCCGGGCTGATAGGAAACGGCAAACGTCTCTCACCTTGGTAGAACGTGTCTCTTGGGTCATCCCTCAGCATGTCTGCTGCAGCGCTGCGCTGCTTCGCGGGGGTGCGTTGGTGGCTCGCGGCTGTCTGTGGTATGTGGTCGACGTCACTCATCGTCAGGTTCGACTCATCTGTTGGACGGAGCCCCGAGAGGATGAGTGTGAGACAAGTGCTTCATGCTTAATGTGCGGAAACAAAAACAGCGACTTAGAGAGCTTTCTTTTTTTTCTTTCTTGAAGCCGAACTGTCGAGCAAACAGTTCTGGACCGAGACACAGTTTGATTCAGCTTTAAAGTGAAGATTAGATTCATGAACACTCAATGTTTCATGCTCTTACCAACATAAAGAGAGATGTGCTTGGATTCAATTAGGGTAAACTTGAAACTTTGGTCTTGGAGCTGCCACTGAAAGAAAATAATAATAATAATAATAATAAATAAATAAATGTCAGGCATCAGAGTTGAATGAAATAACACAGGCTGAGGAATTAAAAACTACTTACTGCCACCTCCACATGATCAGTCCCTTTGTCGTTTTGTTTGTGGATAACTTCAAAAAAGTATCTCATCTTAGCCGACAGCCTGTAAAACATTTCATAATCAGTCCTGTAGATCAGTGTTTCCCAAAGTTGGGGTCGGGACCCAAAGCGGGGTCCCGAAACATCAAGGTGGGGTCCTGATAAGATTTTCCGAATTAATTACATTTTTGCCTTAGTTGGAGTGAGGTTAGTATATTTAAAATGGATAAATGTAGTATAAAAATATTGTTACTATGCCCATGTTTTGTTGACCTGATACAAATGTTCATCATCCAAAAATAGTTGGGATTTTGTGGGTCAAAAGCTGAAAAGTTTGGGAACCACTGCCTTATATGACCTATTGTGTAGAGG
>NW_013952421.1:686537-694198 GCF_001266775.1 Austrofundulus limnaeus
GTATAAATAACTATTTATATTTGTGTACTAGCTGTTTAGAATGTCAAAAAGCCTGTGTTTTTATGGTTATTAACAAAGTTTGTGTACTCAGACCAGTAATATTTGGGGTCACAAGTTTTTGCCATGGGTATTTTGTGGGTCAGAAGATAAAAAGTTTGGGAACCACTGCTGTAGATAACATCAAATTGAAATAAACCGCTCAGAAACATGCCTACTCTTGTTTATTTGGCTCTGCTTCTACAGCAGCATTTTGATCTAATTAAATCGATGGCTATATTTAGATGTATTGTTGAAAAAAAATACACTTTGAACAGAATGTTATCTCTGCAGCCTGGCCACCGGGTGGATTTGTATTATAACAGAGCTTTGAGAAGCAAAAAAAAAAAAAACCAGGAAAAATCTTGAAAACTCATCTCAAAAAGTGTTAGCAACTATTGAATTGATGATAAAAATACTCCAATGATCAATCAAATCAATCAACGTTTTTGCACCTGCAGGTTAATTGAATTACAGTGAAGTGATTTTTAATTCCAACAAACACAAGAAATATGACATGGACATACAGTAGACCCAAAATGATTAAAAAGTGACCAGGTGCTCAATATAAAATAAATACAGCTTTATAAACAATATCAAAATAACAAGAGAAGAGAAGATAAAATCATGTAGGACCACATAAAACCCAATAGGACAAAATAAAACATATTAAAACAAGATGAAATGAGATAAAAATGATCAAATCAATCAATATTGAATTTCTGTTAAATTGAGTTTAAAAAGCTGATTGCAACAGAGACAGAGCTGGTTTTAAAACACTTCGTTTTACATTTTGGCACTAAGTATCTGCGTCCTGATGGGAGGAGCCTGAACTCGCCATGCAGAGGATGAGACACATCTTTCCAAATGCATCCAGACAATCTCTGGACCTGCCTGGAGAACAGGGATTCTGGATTTAGTTGCAACTCTCCTGTCAGTTTACTGGACCACTTTACTATTTGGTTCAGGGAATTCTTGTTGTTTGGAGAAAGACTGCCGAATCAAGACAATAAGCTAAAGGATAAAACCGATTCAATAAAAACACCATGGAGTCAACAGAGTCGTGTCGATGTCAAAGGATGACAGTTTTCTGAGACAGAACAAGCGCTGGTTCCCTTTTTTATAGACAGCCTTAAAGTTTGCCTCAAAAATCAGCTTACTGTACCAAGATATTTCTATGTTTCAGCACATTTCACTGTCTGACCCTTTAGACAAGTCATTTTCTGTGCCTGAGGGTGTTTTCTAAAATCAAAAAGCATATCCTTAGTTTTTTGACTATTTATCTGCAAAGGGGACTCATCACAGTAACCACAGAGCCGTGGCATGTTTCGTTTTCATGAAGCAAACAAATGATGACAGAGTCATCTACGTACTTTAAAATACAGCAGGTAAAATAAGTATTGAACACGTCAACATTTTTCTCAGTAAATATATTACTAGAGGAGCTAATGACATGAAATTTTCACCAGATGTYGGTAACAACCCARATCCATACATACAAAGAAATCAAACCATAAATGTCCAGAAATGAAGTTATTTGTAATAATGTGGAATGGCACAGGGAAAAAGTATTGAACACACTTACTGAAATTTATCTAATACTTTGTACAAAAGCCTTTGTTGGCAATGACAGCTTCAAGACACCTCCTGTATGGAGAAACTAGTGGCATGCATTGCTCAGGTGTGATTTTGGCCCATTCTTCCACACAAACAGTCTTCAAATCTTGAAGGTTTCGTGGACCTCTTCTATGAACTCTGATCTTTAGTTCTTTCCATAGATTTTCTGTTGGATTCAGGTCAGGTGATTGGCTGGGCCATTCCAGCAGCTTTAGTTTCTTTCTCTGAAACCAACTGAGAGTTTCCTTGACTTTGTGTTTGGGCTCATTGTCTTGCTGAAATGTCCAGCCACGTTTCATCTTCATCATCCTGGTAGATGGAAGCAGATTTTTATCAAGAATGTCTCTGTACATTTTTCCACTCATCCTTCCTTCAATTATTTGAAGTTTGCCAGTACCATATGCTGAAAAACAGCCCCACACCATGATGTTCCCACCTCCAAACTTCACTGTTGGTATGGTGTTTTTGGGCTGATGTGCAGTGCCATTTGACCTCCAAACATGATGTGTATTCTGACATCCAAACAGTTCAATGTTGGTCTCATCTGACCAGACTATATTCTCCCAGTATTTCACAGGCTTGTCTAAATGTTGTGCAGCAAACTTTAAAGGAGCTTCAACATGCTGTTTCTTCAGCAGTGGAGTCTTGCGTGGTGAGCGTGCATACAGGCCATGGTGGTTCAGTGCATTACTTATTGTTTTCTTTGAAACAATCGTACCTGCTAATTCCAGGTCTTTCTGAAGCTCTCCACAAGTGGTCCTTGGCTCTTGGACAACTCTTCTGATAATTCTTTTCACTCCTCTGTCAGAAATCTTGTGAGGAGCACCTGGTCGTGGTCGGTTTATGGTGAAATAATGTTCTTTCCACTTCTGAATTATGGCCCCAACAGTGCTCACTGGAACCTTCAGAAGTTTAGACATTCTTCTGTAACCGATGCCATCATTATGCTTTGCAACAATAAGGTTGTGAAGGTCTTGAGAGAGCTCTTTACTTTTACCCATCATCAGATGGTTCTTGTGTGATACCTGGCCATCATTTGGGACTGAACCAGCTGATATTAACTTGCACTGACAAGGGGCAGGCTTGCTTTCTAATTACTGAGAGAGTTCAGCTGGTGTCTTGGCTTTCCATGCCTTTTTACACCTCCCTTTCTTCATGTGTTCAATACTTTTTCCCTGTGCCATTCCACATTATTACAAATAACTTCATTTCTGGACATTTATGGTTTGATTTCTTTGTATGTATGGATCACTTGGGTTGTTACCGACATCTGGTGAAAATTTCATGTCATTAGCACCTCTAGTAATATATTTACTGAGAAAAATGTTGACGTGTTCAATACTTATTTTACCCGCTTGTAAGCCTGCCATCCCTGCTGCTACGGCACATGTTCGTGTAGAGGATAAACAGGAGGGGCGACAGAACATGTCCCTGTGGGGAGCCAATGGAGGAACAGACCTGATCTGACAGAGAACAACTCTCACTCTCACTCTTTGTGTCGTGTTCCTTAAAAAATCTCAACCCACAAGATTAAAACCTGTCAAACTGTTCTAAAAGCCTCTGTACTGAAACGTGAGGCTGAATGGTGTTAAAAGCAGATGATAAATCGATAAATAAAGGCTGTGAATGGGTTTCCTTTCCTTTAAGATGTTTAAAAATCAGGTTCACTAAAGTGACTGCAGTGTCCTCCAGTCATCTGTGTGATCTAAAAGCAAACTGCAGAGGATCCAAATCAATTTCTACTTTCTTTAGGATTTCAGACCTCATCCGTTTCACAAAGGCTTTCATCAAAATAGATGTCAGTGTAATAGGTCTAAAATTTTTAGTGCTTACCGATGAAAAAGCCTTCACTATTTCCATATATTCAATACTAAAATGACAGCTGTCTTCAAGTTTGTGACTCACTTCCTGCATTTCTTTGCTAAAATCAAAAACATCCCTAAAAACATTACTAAACTGGTCTAGACTTTGAAACCTGAAGTGTTTTCTGCTCAGTTACATTTGCATTCACAAGCTGTGACACATTTCCAGCAAACTAGCAAATAAAATTTCTTCAGACAAATCTGGCTTTACTGTAAAGCTGAGTACTTCACGTACATACAGAAGGACATAAGGAGATGCTTTTGTTATTTTTAGACACCGATTTGATGCGTTCAAATAGAAATCTCTGCAGTAAAAGTTGAAGCTGTGTCGATTTAGTTTTGTTGGCTTGGAGAAAGAAAAAAGTGTGTTACAATAAACATAATATACCTGCACCAAATAGTCAACAAAAGTAACTATCTACTGACAGATTCTGAGAAAAAACTGCCCTGTTTTAAGTTTACTTCGATAATCCAAATCAGGACATTCAAAAAATCTGATCCTTATCTGATTATAAGGTAAGACAACTGAAACCTCACACCTGCATTGTTCTGTCATTGTTATAAAAACTCAGGTGAAATACAGAAGCAAAAAATAAAAAGTAGGTACATACTGTAACCCAAGAAATGAGGTTAAGCAACAGCCAGGAAAAACAACTTCTATTTAACCAGAAATTCTGGTTCTTTGCTGATTTGGATTATTTGGTTGAAGGTTAAAAAAATAAGGAAAAAAAAAACAGAAAAAAAAAATCAAATGTTGCTGCCTAATCACCGTAGACAAAGTCATTTTTAATTGAGAAAAATTTGGACCCTTTTATTCTACGGTGTTCACAACTAGAAATCAAGAGTTCCAGATTTTCTAAAGACAACAAGAACACGTTTAGGGTCATTTTGTGCAGTCCACGCATAAATCCCAAATAACTCCACAGACCTCTTCAAAAATGGAACGTCATGATTAAAAAATCTTCACGTCTTGCTTCTGCATTCTTTAAATATTCAAAACTCTAAATCATGAAAAAAGCAGCCACAGAAGGACTATTTCAGTAATTTAATCTAAAATAAGCATAGAAGACAAAATTTTTTGACGTTGAAGCATTTATATAAATAGATCAGGTTATTTAGAAGACCTGTTTTAACAATGATTCGGAAACCCTGGAGGCAAATTATTTTATGTTACTTTGTTTTTTTTCTCCAACACCGTAATTTACTGTAGAACTGTAGCTGAGATTCAACATATGAGTCATAGCCGGAACTCACCTAACCGGTTTGGAGGTCTGACTTGCGTATTTCTCGAATTCACCCGGGACTGTCCATTCTTTGCCGGTCTATAAAACAACAAAACACAAGTACGCAATTATCACACAACGCCTGCAATGAGGAAACCACTGTCAGTCAAGGAGGTGACACGAATACCTTTCCAACCCATGCCAGCGGCTCCAGGTTGAGGGGGGAGGCGTCCGTGCTGAGCCAGAACTCAGAGTTGTCATCAGAGCTCAGAGCGAACACAAATTCTCCTGGCAGAAAGGAGACAAATGAAAGCGAGGCGATTAACACACAGAAGAGGTACAGTATGAACATTATGTGAAAAACTGAAAAAGTCATCAGAATTTCCATCTTTTATAAAAATGCTAACTGAATTATGAGGGTTGAATGTGGCTAAAACCGAATTGTTATAAATAAAAAAGCTAAAACCAGTATAAGAATAGGTAAAAACTAAAAGTAACAAAGGTCAGGCTAAAAATAGAAAGATACTGGCTGAAGGCAGTCAGTGGCTTGCAAACAACTAAAACAGCAAAGGTTAGCTAAAAGTTGAAAGTAGCAAAAGGCTAGCCATGGGCTAAAAGTAGCATAGGATGGCAAAAATATCAAAGTATCAATAGGGTTGCTAAAAACGATCAAAACTACAACATTCACAAACTGAAGTACCATCAGCATATGGATGCAAATAACCAAATATCCTGAGCCCATAGTTGGTCCACTGAGGAGAGACGGCCAGTTTCTGCACCGTGGTTCTGGACTGAAAGAGGAAAGGCAGAGAAACAGAAAATCAGGCTTGTTGTTGGCTCAAAGTGAGAGCATACTGTAATTCACAGGGACACAAGGATTTCACATGTAGATGTAGAATGTGCTCTCACATAAAATGTGTGCATATTTGCAAGTGTGAATGTGACTACATCCGACCATAGAGGAAAAATGTGTTTACCAAGGTTTAACGTAGGGAGCTGTTAAGGTTAAGATATTAAGGTTTTAATTTGGCCTGCCAATATTAGAACAACTTTAAATGTGCAGCATTGTTGTTTAACTCTGCATTGTCAGAACCTTTTTACAATAACTCCATATTTTTTCCTCTGTCTTTAAATATCCTCTGTCAACACTATCATCTAAAACATTTTTTAAAAATACCTGACTGCTTGGGAAGCTAAACAAAAAGAAACAAAACATGTTGCCCACCCCATTTCACATCAAAGTTACTGCTACATATTGGGACGACTCTCGAACCGCCACATCAAAATACAGCTCAATATAGTTAACCATTTTTTGTGTTTACTTTTAGATAGCTGTAGCAGTCATTTTGATGTTGAATCAGTGCTGGCCCATTGCATAGGCAGTATAGGCAGCATAGGCAGTATAGGCAAATGCTAAGGGAGCTGTCTAGCTACGGGGGCGCCACATACAGTATGGGAAAGAAAAAAGTATATCTTTTTATCAGAGTAAAATTGATTTCGTCTGTAGAAAAGTCCCTCGTTACTCAAGTTTATGAAGGTAATTTGTTCTGTGGGATTCTCAGCTGCTTTGTTATTAGATGAGGTTATATGATGCAGATGGTGTTTCCTGAAAGTATCATATGATGCAGTCAAGACTAACTACTGGTGCTCAGTGTGTTAATACAAAACAGAATAAGGATAATAGAAGTTTCCGTTCTGATCTCAGATAAAGCTCAGGTTAATGTCTGGTTTTCAGTGTTATACCTTCATAAAATTGTGATTTTATATTGTTTAATTAATCCCAAGAATACAGTAAAATGCTCTTCAAATGCCTGGGGAAAATGCATAGTTTTGACTTGATTTTTTACAAAGTTTTCTGGGTTTTACAAAGTCCCCCCACCCCCAGAACTGCTTCAGTCCACAGCTGCTGGTTAACATGAACATTGCTGTCAGTAGATGTTGGCAGGTAGACCTCTGATATTTTGTTTCAAATGAATTATAATTGTAACTATTTTAATTGGTCAAACTGGTTTCTAAAGATAAAAATAATATCAAAAACAAAACCTCATTTTGGGTGTGACTGTAAATTGGTAGTAAAATTTAGAAAACTGCACACGGGGCGCCACATGAAACTTTGCCTAGAGTGCCTAATTGGCTAGGACTGGCCCTAAGTTGAATCCAAAAGTTACTCAGCAGTACACACGCATCCATTGATTACCGTATTTTTCGGACTATAAGCCGCGACTTTTTTTCTGAACTTTGAACCATGCGGCTTATAGTCCGGTGCGGCTTATGCGTGGATTTTTTTTTTCTTCAGCCACCAGGGGGCTCTTATGCTCCATTTGCTTCAACCACTCGCTTAAAAAAAAAAAAAAAAAGCGATCCCTTCCAGAGCCGACTGTTGTACCAGGAAGCAGCGATTTAAAGATAGTCAGTGGCCAAAAACTCACAAAAGGGGATAAAACAGACATTTTTCACGGTGGAATCTGACTGATAAAAACTTTGGAGTTTAATCCAGGACCAGTTTGTGGATAAACATCGAGTGAAGAGCTGCTGACTTTTTTTTCCGGCATTGCACTCTCTGGGGAAGGAATCCCATGCAGTGACGTATGCTGGAGCAGGAGGGCTTTCCCAGCAGCTGGGCTCTGGGTTTCTCAGGGGAACTATGAAAGGTCAGTGCGAAAACAAACGCCAAACAATCACGTGACGGCGCGTCGACCGGTCGACAGCTGAGCGACCGTACTGTCAGCTTAGCCAGAGGTGTAACGCCATTTTGTTTTAGCTAGCAGCAGACACAACATGACGGATCTTCGACAGACACGATATTGGACAGTATGYRGRYMCACATCACGGATTCGGTGAAAGCAGCCATCAAGAAAACAAACTCAATTCCTGCTGTTATTCCTGGAGGTACAACAAAGTTTTTGCAACCCCTGGACATCAG
>NW_013952421.1:694427-712479 GCF_001266775.1 Austrofundulus limnaeus
AAAAATGGCGGGTGCGGCTTATAGTCCGGTGCGGCTTATACTGTATGTTAATGTTCGCGGGTTTTTTTTTTAAAAATGGCGGGTGCGGCTTATAGTCCGGTGCGGCTTATACTGTATGTTAATGTTCGCGGGTTTTTTTTTTAAAAATGGCGGGTGCGGCTTATAGTCCGGTGCGGCTTATACTGTATGTTAATGTTCGCGGGTTTTTTTTTTAAAAATGGCGGGTGCGGCTTATAGTCCGGTGCGGCTTATACTGTATGTTAATGTTCGCGGGTTTTTTTTTTAAAAATGGCGGGTGCGGCTTATAGTCCGGTGCGGTTTATAGTCCGAAAAATACAGAACTATCTGAGGTTAAATTAAGAATTAATTAAATCCATCCATCTAGATATTTTGCTACCAGGCAGACAAAAAAAATAAATAAACCAGACACAGGCAAGTACGGTACATAATCATGAGATAAGGGGGTTACATTGTTCATTTCCTGTCCAACACACTTCACAAGATAACTGTACTTCGATGATAAGAGTGTGACTCACATGTGGATACAAAGGGAAGTGCAAGTTTCTGTGCAGGTCAGCGACGGAACTGCCACACCAGTCTTCGAACACATGGAGGTTGGCCTGCCCCTTAAACTGCAGGAAGAGTGATGAGAGCGGTGACAGTCATAAGAAGCAGCAGCAGGACCGCCCATCATTTGGCCTCGGAGGCAAGGAAACGACGCCCAACAAACAAACTTGACAATGTAGAGAGAGGACAGCAGCACTCACCTGCCACTCGAGGCCTACAATTGACACCCGTTACGACATGTAAACAAAGCTTACTCAAAGGGTCAGTTCAGCTAAATAAAAAACAGGATGTGGGAAACCCATTGTTTGAGATGTGTCTAAAAATAGAAACCAACTAAAGTCTTTCTGCTTGGATATACAGTACGACCCCAAATCTGAAAAAGTCGGGATGTTCTGTAAAATCTTTAAAACATTTGAATCAATAAATGATTTTTTTTTAGGGAAAGAATATGTTTTTTATGGCAGCAACATTTCACAAAAAGAGAGTGGTACGAATAAGAAACAGCTGGAGGAGCATTTTCCAACTAATTGAATTGGCAACAGATCAGTAAGAAGACTGCAACAAAAAGAAATATCAGAAATAAAGATTGACAGAGTTTCACCTGGCTGCTATAACCTGTCTGTTTTAAAAACAGGTTTGTTTTTGTTACGGGAATCACTGCATGGAATCAAGAAGAATTCCAGAAACTATTGTCTGCAAAAACATTTCACCGTGTCATCCACAAATGAAGCTTTAGTATGCAAATAAGCAACCATGAAGAAGCGCTGCCGTCTTCTTGTAGTTATTTTAAATTAAGCGAGGCAAAGTGGAAAACAGTTCTGCAGTCTGACAAATCAGAAATTCAAATTGAAAAATCCCAAACACCACACCCATTCTCAGGAGGAAAGGAACCATTTAGACCAACAAACGGTTCCAAAGTCTGCTTCACTGATGGTATGGGGGTGTATTAGTGCCTATGACTTTGGCAGCTTAGACATCAATGTAAAACGGTATATAAAGACTATAGAACATCATGTGCTCTCATCAAGATTGCTTGTATTTCTTTCAGGGAAGACTTTGCATATTTCAGTAAGACAATGCTAAACTGCACACTGCATCTATTTTAACAGATTTGCAAATCCTTACATTCAGTTTTAGTCACGTTTTTGCACAATTTCAGAACTAGGTTTGTAATTGGAAAAGCAGCACCTTTTAACGCACTAAAATCACAAGCGAGTGGGGGCGGAAGACAAACCTCCCTTCTGCACATTGTGTAACCTCAATAAAGGTTTATAGGAAACACTGGAAAGTACACACAAGGTATATGGTGCAGCAGCTGGGTTTCAGGAGAGTCCCAGATGTCCTGTAAACACACACCTTTGTGACACCTACCAAAGAGGCCGTGCTATCTGATCTGCACGTGTGTTGCTCGCAGAACCGGGACAGGATGCTGAGTCGGAGCAAGAGGAAAAATAACCTGCTGTAGTGTGGTTAATCTGGATTCCTTAGAGGTCAAGCTCAACAGTTTGCTGTCATAAGCAAAGTTAGTTAAAGATTAGAGTGAAGTTCAGACGAAGGGCAGGAAAATAACCTCTCAAGATTAAATCTGTGTTGCGTGTGAAATTTAGCATGGATTTTTTTCTTTCTTATGTTTTTTATGTAAACGATAAAAGGTCAATTGGCTCATTTTGTGTGAAGCTCAGCTTTAGTACAGTGTAATAGTTATTCACTCTTATGTCAGTATGGCAATCTGCTGTAGTCCTGTTAGTTTTATTAGAACTTCTCAAAAAACATTATCTTCTGCCTTTGCCTTTCGTCCGTGGATGATAATAAAACAACAAAATTTAACCATTGAAATACACTTTTTTGTCTTGTTTTTGTGCAAACTGAACAGTTATTCTATTTCTAAAGTGTGGTTACACTAGCCCGTAGAGCTAGAAGCAGCAAAAGTTACCCTCGACGTGAAACATAAGATGCAAGCAACTGGCTAGCACACAAATCCACTTCATATAGTAGAAATATGATGACACTGACACAAAGCAGCAGGCGCTGCTAAACACTGCTGAAACAGGAAAAACAGAAAGAAACTATAAACAGGCAAATGCACTGGGCTGAGAATAACCTGGGCAAGTTCAGACAGGCCATTCAGAGTTCAGGTCAGGTGGGGTGTAGTATTAAAGCATGCAACCAATGTGTACACGTGTACAACCACACAAACCTCTGGTTTCCACGTCTGTGGAGTGTAGCTGGAGATCCAGGCATTTGAATCCTCCACTGAGTCTGGCTTGTCGTTTCCTTTCCCCTACAAAACACATTCGGTACGGTTTAGCTTTAGTTTGTTTCTTCTACCCCGATTTGCACAAGCACATGCGTCATCACACTTTGTCTTTTCTCCTCACCGCTTGGTTGAGCACAACTCTCCCCCATTTGCTGCCATCAGCATTAGGATTTGAACCTGCAGAGAGAGAAAAAAACAGAAACGATCAGAGCTCTGCAGAGTTGATGGGTAACTGATTACAGACAGCCACATGGTTTCTGTCAGTGATTTGTAAGATTTTTATGATTTGTAAACATTACATTCATTGCGTGAATGCTGTATTTACTCTACACTTGTACTGTTTGTTCTGTGGCATCCATCAAGAGATGTGCACTATTTTGTTTTTTAACTTTTGCACATTTTAAAATAATTTAAAGTATGCAAATGTTTTTCACATACAAATGTATTGAGATGTCTTGAAAAACATTGTTCTTTCTGAAATCTGCTTTAGAGTAATTGCTTTCTTTTTGTCTTCTTTCAAATACTTTTAACTTTAGCTAACCTTTTTGTAGCTACAGCTTTTAGCTTTTATTTAGCATTAGGTAACTTTTAGCTATCATTTTCGCTTCTTTTAGACAAACTTTTACTATTTTAACTTCTAGATACCCTTTTGATATTTTTAGATTCTAACTAGCCTTTTATATTTTTAGCTCCTGGATAGCCTTTTCATACTTTTACCTAACCTTTTTGTTACTTTTAGCTTTTTATTGCTACTTTTAGCTAGGCTTTTTT
Source organism: Austrofundulus limnaeus (assembly GCF_001266775.1). Taxonomy (NCBI): domain Eukaryota; kingdom Metazoa; phylum Chordata; class Actinopteri; order Cyprinodontiformes; family Rivulidae; genus Austrofundulus; species Austrofundulus limnaeus. The sequence continues at coordinate 698,023 of NW_013952421.1, forward strand.
CATTTTAAACTCACCTGTTTACGTTTAGCTAGCCTTTTGCATTTTTAGCATTTAGCTACTGTTTTGCAACTTTTAGTTTTTTCTATTCATTGGCTACCTTTAGCTAATTAGCCTTTGGTTACAGTTAGCTTTTACCTAGAGTTTTGCCAATTTAAACCAGCATTCGCCACTTTTGGCAATATAGCAGCATATAATTACTTGTCTTTTAGGGAGTTTTTTTGCTTATTTTGCCATCAACAACTCAGTTCTAGGTTTTTCAGTGAAGTCATTCAGCTCAGTATTAACTTGGTGTTTTCACAGAAAAATGTAAATTCTTTAGTCCGTGTATTGAAATGTATCGAATCACATTTAAAAATGATATTTATGTTTGACAAGTGACGTATTGAAAACAGCTCTGAAATACAACTGTTCCTGCAAACATAACCATCACACACTGGTGGAAATATATTATATAACATCCCTATCTGCTAAGTTACATTGACATGATCTGTATCTCTTATTGATTACTGCCACATTTGTATAATCTGTTCCCATGATTCTTAAAGACGCCATCTAATGCCTGCAAACTTGTTCCAATTTCATATTGCATGTGTAACTTGTTATTTTCTCATTGGTCATCTGATATCTCTCTCTACCATTGTGTAAGGCTCTTACTTGCTCTCACACACCACGCCGGAAGTATAAATTGTATTTCCTGTCTGTTGTTAGCTCAGTGGTGACTTGACTGAGCTGCTGATTCCTCTCTGTCCGGTGGCCACTCATCTCTGCATACATGCAACTCTTATTAAATCATTTGACGACCTTTGTTTTAGTCAAGTGTTTCTGCCTTGGAGGAATATTTTCCATTACACACACAAAACGAACTTGCTTGATGGTTGATTCAGGTCCCAAAGCACAAGTGGCAGAAATGAAATTTCCCTCATACCAGATGTTTTCTTCCCACGTCCACATCCCAGAGGAGTTTCACTCTGTTTTGATTCACAGCTGATGATCGCAGAACTTAACGTGTTTCAAATGATCCTGCTTTGACACTGTTTTTGACAAAAATATTTCACATTCTGGCAGACACAGATATATTTCTTCTGTCCTTCATCATAACCTAAAATTACAGGGCAGTGGGTGCTTCATAATAGGGCTTCACTGTTTGGGTTTTCTTGAGCTTGTGGTAATAGTCAGTGAACTGGGGTTTATAGCAGCCAGGAAGGTCTGTCATTATCGCTAGGGTGGAGATCTCCAGACACACACCCCTGAGACACGGAGGCCACTTCAGGCAGCACAAGAAATTCTGTAGAGTAATAGTTAGGAAAAGCAAAAGACTTATTTTAACTTAACTTTGTTTGAAGAAACAGTCGTACTGAAAAGTCCTTTGTACGGTAAAGAAAAATCCTGCTTATAAATGTTCTGCAAGTTAAGTCAACCGATCTTTATGCAGGTTTGCTGGTTAATGATCAAGAGAGTGCTCCGTACCCACATCCTAAGAGAATGTAACCACAAGAGGCAAGCATCGAGGGGAAAAAACAGGTTACACACATATGAGTAAAGTTGTAAATCAAAGCTTTTACTAATTACAAATCTGCCATCGAACTCCGAATAAAAACGTGTGAAACGTTTCACCTTCTCCGTTAAAGACTTGAAAGAAATCCAGGAATAAACACGTATTTCCACAGGTTTTGAATATGATTTAAACATAATTTATAAATTTACCAAAAAAGACAAATACTGACTGAAATAGATGTTTCCCAAAGTGATTATACATTTTGCACAAGTTCATTGATTTTTAAACTAATAAGTGGAGTGCAAATTTACTAAAAAGACAAAAAAAAAAGGTGCATTTTACAATATATGTATATTTCAGCAGTTGGGGATAATGTAGTTGCTTGCTCTCTGTGTGTTTGCTTGTCTTTCTGTTAGCAAAATATCTCATGAACTAGTGGATGTTTTTCGTTGAAACTCTCACAAAATAATCACTGGAACTTTTGGAGTCAAACCAATACAAGACGGCCACCACAGATAACTGACTTCAAACCCAAATAGCTATACTCAGTCAATTTTACAGCTATTAAGCTAGTAGTAATAGAAGAGAAAAAGAAAGCATCTTCTGGCTCTGATTTTGACCACCAATAAAGCAGACAAACAATATTAAAATATTTGCCAGGTAAGTAGAAAATACCTATATGATAATTAACACTTTTATCATAAACTCAACTCTGACTTTCTCTTCTGCCATCTCTTTCAGCTCTATGAAGACATTCATTAACTGCAGTTACTCAAACTTATCTAAGTTTCTGTGTGGCCTACCGGAGGGAAAACAAGCAGTTCCTTACAGATCCATAAGTGAAACCCCAAGTCTGTGCACGCTCCTGCAGCAACCTGCCTCTCCAGTTTAATCAGTTTGAGTCTAGAAGAGGCGATAAACATGCTGCAGACAAAAGTTTAAATAGAAACGAGACTGCAGTCTTTCTATTCTAGTTTTATGACACCATGGAATAATTTTAATGTAATTTATGACTAACATGTTCCAACAAGGTAGAAGTTTTTTTTTACTAATTTGTAAAACTAGTACTTAGTGTGATAAATAGTGCACTTAAACATTATTACATCATTTTATTAACTTAATAAATCAGTAGCTATTAAACATTTATAATGAGAAAGCTTAGCGACAGGTCTTTTTAAGAGAAGCAATGGAAGTTAAGCTTATCAAGAGCTTGAAATAAGGTGATGTGAAGCATTGTTTTGTGCTTTAGAAAAAATTTCAAACTTTTACATTTCATTTTTATTTATGCGCCAATATAAGATGTTTTACATCCTCTTATTCCAACAATGACAGAACAACACATCAATGTTTACATTGTAAGTTAAAAAAATCTCCATCTTTTCTGCAGTGGTATCCTCGTGTCATCTCTGCGAGAGCAGCAAAAGCTAACGTGATGTGTGAAGACACAGTAGAGGGCAGGAAGTTTGGTTGTTTAGTGAGAAACAAGATTTCCTTCTGAGCGTTTGTGCAGCCTGACCTCCTGGCCTTCCCTTCCCCCGTTCCTTACTAACTTCGATGCACAAAAGACCTCATTTTCCTCAGTTTTCACCTGTTACTAGGGGGTGGGAATCTTTTACCATCTCACGATTCGATTCAGATTTTTGGGGTCACGATTCGACTCAAAATTGATTTTTTTTCATTCAAAACTCAACGTGAGCCCATTTGTCGTGTTCCTAAAGTGCTTCATCTTAATTTTGCAAATTTTGCACACAGTGAAGCTCATGTCAAACTCAGACTCAGGCAGTAAAAAAACAAAATGAGCCAAAAATTTTTGCATTCAATGAAGACAGGGTCGGTTGAATTTCTCTTTCCTCCAGTTTAGTTTCCTCTTTGTTGTGGTGCTTTCTGCACATTCATACATTCCAGAAACAGCTCCATGTGACGCCAGGACATCCCAAGTGGTTACAAAATGGAGGTTGACCACCTTTGGATTTTCCTTCATATATATCGATTTTGGGACATTTTAAATAGATTCTGAGTCTTTGTAAATGAGAGTCACGGTTCCGATTTAAAACCATTTTTTGGTGCACCCCTACCTGTTACCTTTATATATTCATGACAAGTGTCGATGGCTTGCCTGCTCATGATCATGTCATGTGTAATATACATGCAGCCACCGAAACGTAGTCTTTTGGTGTGAAACTTTCATATTAATGAATGAATAAACTCAAAATTTACTTGATGCAATTCAGTAAGGTATTCCTGCAACTGTGTGTCATTGCAAGCCCTTTCTGACCACAAATCGGAAACATGTTTCTAGTTACACAAGAATAAGCTGCATGAAACGTCACTGTGGGATGAGGTTTTTGCTTAGTGACAAACTGCAGTGTCATGACACATGGTTTCAACATGAGTGTAGCTCTTAAATGAGGCCACCTATATTAGAAGACATTAGGCGGGTGACAGACACAACCATTTATCTATATTACCACCATGTCTTTAAAAAGATTTTCAGAAAGGGATTATGCAAAATTGACTTTGTTGAATTTTATCATGATTTAATGTCATTACCTGATTAAAAAACATACCCAAAATGTTGATTTGACTCATAAGAACTCATTGAATCTTCTGTGGAGGTCATGTGGAGCTAACACCTGAACAAAGCACCGCCTATCTGCACATGCCACCTCCCTGGAGCACAATAAACTCTAGGTAGGGTATGATGCAAATTCAAATGTATTTTTTGATTTACACAGCATTTTCATAACTGTGGTATAACTGAACTATGTGCCTGTTAATACCACTGCCCCTTTAACTTTATTTTCTCTTGTGCACATCTTTCAATTTAATTGTAGATTTATGCAAATTAATATAGTGCAATTTCTAGGTTCTGGCTTTTTTTTTAATTGTTGGTAGCGGTTTGTTTGAATAGAAGCATTGTCTAAATTGTGTTTATGAATGATTTAAAGTGGCAGAGCCACTTGTTGAGTCACAACTCACCGCTTGCACTGCTCCATGGTGCCCTGCCAGCAGCAACTATTTCATTGTAGACGGCCAACGCTCCAACCAGGAGAATGGCTCCAAAAAGAACACATTTGCCTTTCCGACGCAGTTTCTTCAAGGGGAAAAACGCGGCGATCATCTTGGCTCCGGGACGAAACTTTTATCCCGCTTTTCTCATCTGTTAGCAGCGGGGATCCGGACACACCGCGAGTTCGATCCCCGGTGGGTGCTGCTGCTCACTACCAATACCCTAAAAACAAACCCAGTGCGTAAGTCCCCTCTTGATTGCTCTCATCACGCTTGAAAAAAACAAAACAAAACGACTGGCAATCTATACTCGTTCATCTAAATATTTCAAAGAGTTTCTCTTTTCCTCTGAATCACGGACGGAGCGCCGGGGATCCTAACCTCTGCTCCTGCTAGCCCTGAAACGCACACTCACACACGAAGCAGCACAATGAAGAGTGAAAATCTCACACCAGCTTCGGCTCCAATCACCATTTCATCAAGTCAGACAGAACAAGGTAGAAAACTGCCCAAACACGACCGCGTGTAGATTAAAATTAAAAGCATTGCCAAAGCATGGAGGCACAAAAAGTCACGTATACATACCTATATACTTGCAATTTAATTTATTAAGTAAAACAACATAGTAGTGCTTTTATATTTTTTCCCATTTAGCTCCATTACTTCAATAAACATTTATTATTTTCATTGGTTGTTTTATTTTGAAATGCAAGACCGGAAATAATACACGCTTGCTAGCAGTTAGCTTTACACAAGTGGCTCTGAGATTTGAAGGGCGAACAAACATGAGCAGAAACCCCACCCCTTACTCCAGACTTACCTGGAACAGGTACTGTATGTTCATAATTTGATATTTTAGTGGCTTCTTTCCTATCATGAGAATGCAGGAATTCACCCCGTAATAAAAACGTACAGCGTGTATTTTAAAGTACTCTGTTTGTTTACCACAAGAAACCTTAGCTCTCTTGGCTAACCAGGCTAATAAAACGTTTGTATTTTGGACCTGACCAGCTAATTTAATGTGCTTCTAAATGCTATTTTATTCCAGAGTGTAGTGCTATCACTTTCAATCAGTGCAAACGTTTACATCATCTTTTTTATAGTCTTTATAGTCCAATTAGCCAGACTTTCCTTCTTGATCAATAATATCTCAAAACTTTCTGAAGCTCTTTCACAGATTCTAGTTAAACTAAAAAAGAAAAAAGTTTCTATTTAAACTTTCGGCTGCTTTTTCTGTCCAGTCATCCAAGTTATCTCAACTTTGCCATGCTTCTCCTCCTGCATACTTTGTCCTAGAGCTGCCATTGTAATTTATATCTGTAAAGCTCCCGTGCCAAATGATGGCTATGCCTTTTGGTGCCTGTAAAACTTATAGTTTATGAAATATTAATGTTTAATGAATTATACTGGCAGTCAGTGGAACCTTGTATTGGTCCAATACTGCCCCATGCTGTACTCAACTTGGTACTGCACCATAGTTTAATATTTCAACTCAGTAGTTCAGTGTTTACAGTACTAATATGATTGTATTTTGATGTTTTACTATAATATTGTCTTAATACTGCTCGATTGTTGTAATATTATGCATTTTTGTGTCAATAATTGTATTGGCAATGTGGTCTCTTTCTGCACACATACAAATCAACCCCTGCCACCTTGGTCTAATGGTCTATGTCATGGACTTTCATGTGGGAGATCAGGGTTCAAAACCCAGCTAAAGCAACTTAAACAAAAAAAAAAAAAACTCTTCAAATTTCATATTATCACACAATTACCTTAATTACAAACACCTGCTGATGTGACAGGCACAAGCTGGAATAGAAAACATATTTGAACTTGGTCAAAGTTCATTCTGCAAGTCCAATGCTGCAGGCAAAGCCATGCTACATGGCAATGCACACTTGTTTTTACATCGTAAAAACCCATGTCTAGTTCTATCTGATTCTGATCAAGTCAGTGTCATGTTGTGTAATGAAGTGGTTAAAAGTGGAGGACAAATGAAAAAGTGACAGACACAACCACCCCTTTAGCGGACGAACAGTGTCAGAAGGTCATGTCTTTTAAGAAAAAGAGAAGAATCCAGACCTGATAGAAGATGTGGGAGATGCATCATCTTTCGGTACTGTATGTCAAGTTGATAACTGTTTGGGGATTGTTGCTGCTGAAATATACACAGTATATTTATGCATTTGTATTTGTCATAGGCCCAGATAAAGAATTTGGAAAAAAAATTGTATTTGTGACAAGCTGCAAAAATGAACTAAAGGTCCTATTTAAAAAAGTTTTTTAATTATGTGTAGACACAAGTTCAACCCTTGAGTTTAGTGGTTTTTTGTGCCTGAATTATTCACAGGTCAGAGTTAAGAGACTTAATTACATTTCTCTAAAAGTGCTCAGGTGTTGAGCTGAAAGTAGGTGAAAAAACAGCAGAACCTCCCTGAAGAAAAAAATTTGAAAGACCTTCAAAGAGGCCCTAAGACCTAATCAGACCACTTTGAAATTAAAATAAATAATGGATGACTCCAGACTTTTGCGTTGATATATATTCATGTCAGCCATAAGTATCACAAAGATGAACTGATATCCCACATCATTTCTATTTCTAACATTTAATATTTTCTTTGACACAAGAAAGGAATGTCTCACAGATAATTACATTCTCCTCCTTGTTTATCAGAATGAAGAAAAGGCAGATGGGGGGGAAAGAGCACTTTTGTAAGATGATCTCCGTGACCCTGAGAGGAGATTAGAGTTCCTACTCATCTATAGGGAGCAAACAAAGACCATGTCCTGCTGACTAAAACAGGTGCAGCCTTGATAATCTTCATAAAACATCCGCAGGATTTAACAAAATAAAAATATTATAAATATTTCTGTAACAACCCTGTCAGAAAACACATTCTGTGGTTGTGGGAAAGATGTTACAATTTGTCCGCATTTTTAAAAAGAATGGGGGTCCAGATAAACATGTCACTAATGTGCTGAAGCTTATGAAACTGGATACAAAGAGATCACTAAAACCAGAGAAACTAATTTAAGCCTGTGAGAGTCTATTATGCAAATTCGACTTTTTTGAGCCTTATATCCTGTTATGTCATTCCCTCATCATCCTTGTTGTTTTGGCCCATTCATACGTTTGAGAAATCTTTGAATCTCGTGTTGTAGCCATTTGGATCTGCCTAAACTCTTGCTGGTACAAAACATTGTCTTATTTGTACATAGCTCCCTGAAACTCAAGTCTGCAACAGAGCTCTCATCCGAGCACCACTCCCCCAAAGCATTGTTGTGGAAAAAGTGCTGAGTTGGGAGTGTCCTAAATGATAAGGAAGTTTGTAGAGAGACAGAGGTCAATTTCAAGGTTTTTAGATAGGACATGATGCAAAATAAATTTTATCTTTAATATATATAGCATTTTTCAATGACTGAAGGCAACATAAGTTGATTGTGGTATAGAACTATGTGCCTGTAAGACACAATACCCCACCCCTTTTTAAAGAAACCTGGCAGGTAGTTTGTCTCAAACATCTTGTAGAACTAATGATTTATGATTTATGGATATGATCCCCACAATAATTTTGATCCAGTCTAAATACAACATTAAATATGATGCAGCTTTCATCTGCTGCGTAAAACTCCCCTGGCCAATCACTGCAGTCCCAAGCATTTCTCATTTCTTTGAGCTTCTTCAAAAGATCTGGAACATTAAATTTTAAAAACTTGGTCCGCTGAGAAGTCTTCGCATTAAAGAGTCTGTTTATGTATTTTAACTTCCTCGTTTTTTTGTTGTGCCATTTGCCTGTGACCTAAAGCAACCTCACCTTAGTTTCCCATGCAGTTTTTCACCTCCTACAGCAGTTTGTTTTTCAGGTGACGACCATATTTTCAGTTAATATTTAAAAATGATTATTGGTAGATGTTTGGTACAGTATAGCTGATTAATCACTACAGTATTGAAACCGTGGAAGAATATGAAAAACAGATGCCACTTAAGAAAAAAAAGATGGTAACACCAATTACTGTTTCAAATTTTGTTTTGTCATACCATTTTGATAACTGATTTAGAAAATATATGCTGTTTCATTTGTTATAACTTAAACTGAAGGCCACTGATTACCATTAATACTCTGTTTTTAGTTTCTCAGTTGTTTTCATAAGCAGACAAAGCAGAGAATACTTAAAAAAAATCACATGCTCTGTTTATTGTATAATTACAGTTTATTATATCCTTCTGTCAAGACAAATCAAGCAGTGATTTTTCTCAACAAAGAAACTCAAAAGCTGGTCTTAAAATTAGACATCTATTTAATTTTTGTCCCTGTAGGCACCGTTTACTAAAATGAACAGAACTTAAGCACGTTTTCGTTGAGTAATCAATTTTTTTAAACGTGTTTGAGAACAATACAGAAATCACAAGCACAACACTAAGAAAGAAAAACAAGTACAAAGCCAATACTTCCAAAGGAAAAAAAAAAAGTGAACAGTCCTGTACCCTAGAGGTTTTAAGAGCTCCACGTTTTAAGCTGAAAGTGGCTCGAAGTTTGAACTATTCCAGGTTTATTAATCTGCCAGTCCACAGTGCTGCTACGTACATACTTTAGGACACAGGCACTAACATTCAAAACACACCAGATCAACACACACAGCCATCACTGCTCTAGGAATTGATCAGTAGGCCCATGAGTGGAGGCTTAGATGGACAGCAAAAATGAGGAGGGCAGTAGGACAGGAGGTGGTGCAGGGGAAAATGGATGGTCTAGCCCTTTATGGGTGAGGTGGTTTGAAATTCTGCACGCAACACCTGGGATGCACTTTTGTTCCAACTCACTTCTGTAAAAAATCAACATGCACAGATCCAAGCTGTGGGCTAAAAGGGTTCAGAGCTGGGGTAATGGCACTCAATTCATTTAATAAATCCATATCCCATAGTGCCATCAACTGAGGAAGCCCCCCCTCACTCAGCTAGCTGCCACACCAGAGAGCTCGGACACAACGAAAGGTCAAAAGACACGCCCAAGGTCAGTGCTCTCAGCCACTCTCACTCATATACATTTTTATATATACACACACACAAGATCACACCTTAAAACACAAACGGCCAGTTATAAAAGTCTAATTACAGTTGAATCACAACGAGATCACATCAATTCGCCTCACTCGCTGTTTCCTTTTCCCCATTTTCCACCTCCATTTCTTCATCGCCGTTCTCTTTGTCGTCAGTCTTCACCTTCTCTGCTTCTTTCTGTTCCGTGGATGAAAGGGTAAAAACAAAGATTAGCACCTTCTCGTTCAGCTACAAACCAGCTGATAAACACACTTGGTGCGCCCTCTAGTGGTGGCTGTGAAGCACGGCTGCCCTTACCTTCGAATCCCTCTCTGCAAACTTTTGGAACATGTTGGCATAGATCCGTTTGTCCTTCTCGTGCTGCTCTTTCATACGTTTATGACACAGGAGCACCTGGAAGGACACGAGCAAACAATGTTTTTAGACTTAAACAGGATCTGCAGCAATAAATGACTGGTTTAACAGAAAAATGATTTGAGAAATTTGATGCAGTTAGAAATATTTTCAGTGCGTGGCCTTTTCTGTACAAAGAGCATCATACAAAAAAACAAAACAAACAAACAAAAAACAGGAAATCTAATCTTTTACCTGACTCTTTGCAGCCTTGTTGGCAGGATAGAGCTGAACAACTCTCTGGAAGTCGTCTCTCGCGCTGTCGAACTCTTTCATACAGAACAGCGCCTCCCCTCTTCGGAACAAAGCTTTCTCGTTGGAGGAATCGATTTCGAGTGCCTGAAAACAGCCTGATTAAAACATTTTGACAAATCTGCAATTCTAATGAAACAAACTCTCCTGAGATAAACTTACGATCTACTGTTAAAGAATTAAACTGTTTTTGCGACATGTTTCTATATGCAGAGAGTAAACCTTCAATACCTTGTCACAGTTCTCTAAAGCTTGGTTTGGTTCCTGCATTTTAAGGTAGCACATGGCCAAGTTCAGGTGCGCAGCTAGCCGCAACGCTTTTGCTTTCTTTTCATCCTCTTCGGACAGGCCAGACTCATGCTCCAACCAAGAAACAATCTTTTTGTACTGAACAGATGCTTGCTTGTATTTTCCCTCCTGTAACAAAGAACCAGTTGGTCAAAAGTCACAGTAAAGTAGCAAAATATGCTCAAATTCAGGAAAAATTCAAGGCCTAGAATTGCTTGAACGGATGCACATCACGCTAGAACAGTGGTTCTCAATTCCGGTCCTCGTGACCCACTATCCTGCATGTAAATACAATTATTTGCCATCTCATGTGATATTACAAGTGGTCACGATTAAAAGTTTGATACGCGAACGACTCTTAGCTACCACATCAAACTTTAGCTCAATAAATGTTGAATGGTAAAATGGTAAATGGACTGTACTTATATAGCACCTTTCTATCCATCCAGGACACACAAGGCGATTCACACTACAGACATTCACACACTGATGATGGCAAACTACAATTGTAGCCACAGCTGCCCTGGGGCAAACTGACAGAGGCGAGGCTGCCATACACAGTGACCACCGGACCCTCTGACCACCATCAGTAGGCAAGGTGGGTAAGGTGTTTTGCACACAATGACTGAGTCAACTGAACGGGGATCGGCGACCTTCTGGTTCCAGGACGACTCCCCCTAACCACTCTACCACAGCCGCCCCGCTTTACTGCGTTATGGTCACGGTTCCTGCAGATCAGCCAAACCAATTTAATGCTTTTTAAACATTTTTTTATGCCATCGGCAGTAAATGCATAAACTATTACACATTTTTTTGTTTTGCAGAAAACAGTTACTTTTTACAAATTTCAATAACGTTCAAGCAAGGGTTAATGTGATAGTTTGCAAACACACCAATATGAAACATGCTTCTTTAAGACATACCTTAAAATACTGTGTTCCTTTCTCTTTGACAATACTACTTTGCTCCAGCTTTTCTACAGTGTTCATTTCCCATGACTCCTTCGACTAAGAAACAGAAAAAAACGTTCGGTAAACAAAAGCTATTCAACACCTACTGTTAAGCTGCTGCATAGCTGCAGGATCTGCTTACCTTCTCAAAGGCTGTCAGCTTTATCTTGTATTTCAGTGTTGCTCCACCAGGAATGTTATACTTTTCACTTCCAGCATTTCCAAAGCCATATCTGCAAACCACAAACATTGTCGCTCTTAAGTGTATGAAAGCTGTCGCTTTGCTTGGGCAACAAGGCAGTTTTCAATCAATCATGCCAGACAATTAATACCAATTTACATTCAGTAGTCTTTAACCACTAAGTTGTGACAGCAATCTATGATGACAGACGTTAAAGCTCTTCATCAGAGTAACTCTGGACAACTCTCTGACAGGACTTCACATTAAACAAGGTGAAGGTGCGATATTAAACTCAATCATACTTAGACTTGATTGTGAAGAGTGCCTCTTCTCCCTGCTCCATGGCCATGATGCATTTCTCCAAACCAGCTGGCAAACCAAAACTGTCTCCATCTCCAATCTCAAACTTTAGTTCTCTCTGGTCAAAAACACGCTCATCACAGGTACCCTCCACAGTGACTGAAATGTAAAACAAATAAATTAAAACATATTTATGATCTACACTGATGAAAAGTATTCATTTTTACCTTTCAGTTTTTGAAAAAGCTGTTTACTAAATATTGGTTTTCCCCATCAGAATGGTCAATTTAATGCTGGCATAGAAATGGCTGCAACTCAACAACCTTCTAGGGGTAGGGGCAGCAATCTATTTTTTGACGTGTCACAGAAATAGACAAATCTGAATAGTTCCCAACTGTTAAAAAATGGCTCACGGTGGCTCAGTTGGTAGAGCTGATGCCTCTCCGCAAGAAGGTCGCCGGTTCAAATCCCGGCCCAGGGACCTTTCTGGGTAGAGTTTGCATGTTCTCTCTGTGCATGCGTGGGTTCTCTCCGGGCACTCCGGTTTCCTCCCACAGACCAAAAACATGACTGTTAGGTTAATTGGTAACTCTAAAATTGTCCCTGAGTGAGAGAGTGAATGGTTGTCTCATTTGTCTCTATGTGTGGCCCTGTGATGGACTTGCGACCTGTCCAGGGTATACCCCGCCCCTCGCATTGTGACTGCTGGATATGGGCACCGGTGACCCATGCGCCCCTGAAAGGAATGAGCGGGTGAGAAGATGAATGGATGGATGTTAAAAAATGATTTTAACGTTAATCTGTGTTGCCACTTTTAAGTGTCACCACAGTGCGGTTTGTCATATAGGTTTTGCTGTAGCTGAAACATGCTGCCGTTTTCACATTTTTCCATCTTTTCTTTGGTAAACACTTAACAAAACGTGTCTGTAAGTAATAGCTGAAGTTATCAAAACATGACTGTGTTTAGTGATGACTTACAAAAGTTTGATTCGTGTCTAAAGTCTCAGGGATAACACATTACATTAGCTTTTCTGTGATGTTTTCAATGTTAAGTTAGCATCTATGCTAATTGTTTATCAGCAGCCTTTTATTAACAAGTTTTTTTTGTCACATTGTGCACTTTTTATTATGCAGGAACATTTGTAAGGTATTGTTCACATACGTAAAATAAATGAGTCACTTCAGTTTGTAAAATTGAACTTCTACCTCTGTACTTCAGTGGCACATTGCTTTAAATATCATCGTAAGCTAAGGCTTACTAGCTGCATCCTGTTAATTCACAAACCAGATAACTGCAAATAATCCGAGAAGCATCAATCATTTCATAATTGTATCGTAGCCCTCTGAATTGTAAATGAATTGGCTATCGTTATTACCTTCCACAACTGCTCCTTCGTTGGGCTTGGAATAACCCTCTCCTTTAGTGATAATACGCCGAATGATTCCTCCGTCCTCATCTTCTGTTATGTCCTCTCCTCGAAATTCAAACAGTTCCACCTTCAAGAGAGAAACACGATTTAATGTGTAGATTTTCCAAGCCAGTAATGAGATTACACTGTTTTAAACATTTAGCCACATTACAAATTAAGCATACCTCAAAAATAAGAGTGGCATCGGGAGGTATCTTTGGTGGGCTGCCTGCAGATCCATATGCATACTCTGGTTTACAAACAAACTGGCTCAACTCTCCCACTTTCATTGTGGCCACGCCGATATCCCATGCCTTTATCACTTGCCCTAAATAGAGCAAGCATAATCATGATCAGTGTGAGGCTGTAGCTGACAAATATTAGTGCTGCTTAGATAAAAAAAACAACAACCTTTGCCCAGCTCAAAGGAAAACTTGTCTCCTCTGTCTCTGCTGGAGTCAAAGTGTGTCCCATCCAGAAGTGTGCCCACATAATGAACAAACACTTTGTCACCCGTCATGGGCAGCTCTGAGCCTGTTCCTTCCCTTTTGACCAGCTGTTAATAAAAAAGACAACAGAAGTTAGTCATAAAAAAAAGATTTACTGATGATAAGCTCTAAGGAGAAAGGGGTCATGTATACACCCTTCAGGGCATGAGACTGTGCGCCATGAAAGGGTCAAGTGCTCAATCCTACATGCTTCATTCAAAACTGAAACATGCTCAGCTACAGTGTTGATAAGCTCCAGAGATCCTTCTGTATCGGGTAAGAGAACTGTCAGAATTATTGTATGTGTAAGAGCCTAAATTTGTACATGTAAGTCTATAAACGTACATGAATTTGTTAACATCGCCACATTACAAGTACGAATCAAATTTACAAGTACAATTCTTATGTGAGAATACAGGTTTTTAAGTTACAAATACAAGTTAAAAAGTTACAACTTTGCCACATTACAAGTACAAATCAAATTTACAAGTACAATTCTTTTACCTGTCAAAATAACAGACATTATGCATGGAACACCGAAAAGATCGATTGCAATAAGCCAGACCACTAGGGGGACATGACCACTGCCTCATTTGGGACCAGATGAACTCTTTATAAACACAACAGTTT
>NW_013952421.1:713261-732995 GCF_001266775.1 Austrofundulus limnaeus
CATAATGGAAAAAATAATGCAAGTTCAAAAACACATAACGGCAGTGCTCTGACCCGGCCAGCAGGGGGACTCAAGTCGCCCACCATCAAACCCCTAAACAACTGTGTTAAACTCTTTTTACTTTTAATAGTAGTTTGTATTATTTATTTCACATTTGGTACACGTAGTACTTGTCAGTATTTGTAAGAGGATGTGTTTAAACAGTTTCTATGCTGAAAGTAGAGCTTCGCTGATTGCTGTTGTTGTTAACATGGTGTTAGCGTTAGCATGATGATATGAATAGGAAAGAAAAAACAGCCTCATGTTTCCTGTTCAGTCGAAGTTTATTTAGAACGGCTTGAAAAGAACAAAACCTAATTGGTGTTAACAGTGAGTTTAAAAAGCTTTCTCTGACTATATTTTGTTTTGTTTATTAAGACCTTGTTGGCTACATTTTTAAAGCTTTGTCAGAAATACACGGACACTGATTTTAATTAGAATCACCATAAATCAAAGTTAAACTGTGTTTAACTAAGTTAATCTATTTTTAACTACTACCAAACTACTTCCTTCAGATTTCAGTGACCAACATGTGTAGAAAAATGTTTGCTGTCTGATTAATGAGACTGCTGGCTGTGACTGTGTGATATTATAACTGTGATCTTTTTAATTTACTTTTCTTCAACATGGACCTGAATCTGTTTGTGGACCCACTGAGGACCTGTCTCCAGACCTTTATATCAGAGCAGGACTGAGACCATCAGGCTCCATCAGTGAGACTACAACCAGTGGAAGCCAGTTCCACCCCACATCAGGTCAAATAGTTGTATTAGCAGTAATATTATAAATTTAATAGAAATAAAGTTAATATAATTCAATAAAGTTAAAATAAATCAGTCTTGTTAACCTGTTGATTTTTAGATAAGTGCAGTTGATGCAGCGAGCAGCGTTCAGCCCATCATGGACCCGGGACAGATGTCCTCTACATCCACGCCTACATCTGACAGGTGGACGAGGAGGTTATGGAGTTCCTGACCATCTGAAGAACTGAACCAGCAGCAGGTTGAGGAGACACTGGAACAAAATCTATCCATCAGGGTTTTAAAGCCTTCATGACAGCTGAAAAGTTCAGTTAATACAAATGTACAGTTTTAAAATGACCTGTTTAGAGCTGAGGAAGTCAAACACCAGGCCTTGACATATTTTTTTAAACTCAGGATGTTTAATCTGTTTATATTAAAGCTTACCTAGAAGTTTTCATTTATTTGACATTGATTGATGGTTTTACTTTAATAAATAAAAAATTTAAATATTCAACACTTTTGTTTTTACCTAACTATGAGCTGTGAGTGATAGATAAAACAATGAATATAGTAAAAAAAAAAAGGGGGGGGGGCAATAAATTGTTAAAATGTTTAATGAAACGTATCGCAAATAACACATTTTAACACATAATATAGTGTACTACTATTATTACTACTACATTGTGACATAAATACTTCATTTTTATTAAAATTAATTTTTTACTGATATTTCTTTCAACGGTCACTAAAATGAAATTAATATTTTCATTGATTCATTTTCATCTCCCTGCTCTGGCCTGTCGTGGTGTTTCTGAGTATTTCTGACACCTGAATGCACACATGTATCAGAAAGCTCCAGCATTAGTCCAGATGTTCTGCAGAAAGCTCCAGCATCAGTCCTGATGTTCTGCAGAAAGCTCCAGCATCAGTCCTGATGTTCTGCAGGTCATGAAGACGTCTGTACTTCAACCATCTGAAGGTTTGTTCTCCACCTGGCTCCAGTCTTCAGTAGTAGTGTAGAGTAGTGTTAACAGTATCATAAGTTAAAGAGAAGTTACTTAAAAAATATTGTCTATAAATAATTTGGAACATTTCGTCATCACTCCACTGTATATTAATTATTGTGCTGCTGACCTGAGGCAAGGCAGCTTTATATAAAACATTTCAGCAACAAGACAAATCAGTGCTTTCCACAAACAAAACATTATGACAAAGTGCAAAAGAAAAATAAAATAAATGTTCAAAAAAGACTATCATAAAAGCAGGATTCTGTTTAAGAAATTGAATAAAATATTTTTAAAATAAAATGTGTTAAAGTAAAAATTAAATAAAATAACATACTTCATCATAAATCCACTATATACTTTATTGTTGTACTTACATGACATGAAAGACAAACTGAAACGCCTCCAAATGCTTTTCCCTTCAGCAAATTGTGTTTTTAAAGAGTTCATCTGGTCCCAATTGAGGCAGTGGTCATGTCCCCCCAGTGGTCTGGCTTAGTTACTGTTTACAATCGATCTTTTCGGTGTTCCATGCATAGTGTCTGTTATTTTGACAGGTAAAAGAATTGTACTTGTAAATTTGATTCGTACTTGTAAATTTGATTCGTACTTGTAAATTTGATTCGTACTTGTAAATTTGATTCATACTTGTAATGTGGCAAAGTTGTAACAAATTCATGTACGTTTATAGACTTGCGTGTACAAATGTAGACTCTTACACATACAGTGATTCTGACAGTTCTCTTACCCCATACTTCTGGAAATGCTCAGGGTTGCGAAGCCAATTCTCGACGTCAATGCGATCCCTTAGTAATAAATGATGTGTGCACCAAAAGCAACAACTCAGGAGGGGGGAAATACAGCGCAGTCCTCTCAACATTGCAATTTGTTTTCTTTAGGTTGCATGTGACAGATACTTGCTAAAGCGGCTAACGTTAGCCTAGCTAAGAGTACAAAAACATGGTTACTTACCTTTAAAACGCCCCCATCTTTCTTTGGTGTGATGTCTTCACCCTCCATTATGTGTTGTCCTCCGCCTGTCTGTTTTTCTGCAGTCATAGTCATGAGTCAAGACCCCTAACCAGACAACGCAGCGTAATCTAAACTAAATGACTGACGCTGGCTATGCGCGAGTCACGCTAGTGCAACAAGCAACACCAGCAGGCTCTCCCGTCGTCGTTAAAAGCTGTCTGCGCTGACGCAACTTTACTGTTATTGCTGCCTTAAATTAATGGACACGATGCAGCATCAAGACAACTGCACAAAAGCTGATGTAGCCACGCTTAAATCCGACAAATGATCGCTGCCAGTTCACGTTGCTTCGCTGTATGGCAGCTGACAAGCGCGGTGGAAGAGCAGAGAACTTTCCAGAGACAGTCCAGAAGGCTCAAGCGTGACGAGCGAGCCTTAGTGGCGTTACACATTGATGCGAGCATCTACCGAAAAGGCGGTGCTTAAAAGAGAGAACAACTTGGGTAAATATTAAACTCCACCACACTAACACAAAACAATCATAGCTTCTTGTTTTCTGAAATAATCAAATATAGTTGGGAGAATTAGCAAAGTATAGCTTAGTATTAAATAGCTCCACTCACAAGTCTGGTGTCAGATAACATAACACACGCTCCTTTTTGTATCTCGCTCCCTATTGGCCACACTACGTGGCTGCTTCTGTTTGTTGGCGCGGTTATTGAAATGCCGGGAGTTTAACATAAGAAGGAACGATAATTCACATATCTTGTAAGTTTACAATTATAAGCTTATCTTTGTATCTTTTGAAAGTCAGAGGGCAAATGTAGCTGTATAATAAGAAGACTTGACCCTGCATTGCTTTGGCTAGCTTTGTATTTTATCCCATGTTTTCCATTTAAGGCATCGGTATAGCTTGCATCTGTAGGCGGATGGTTATAGTAACTCACAGAATGTAATCTATCTTTGAATAACATTCATCTGCTTTTGTAGAGTTGAGAAACGTGACGCTTAATCACTGCCAGAAGTCAAGACAGGCCAGTCTGAACTGAATGCTGTTTTTATTTTTTTATTTTTTTTCTTCCAGGTGCATCTGGACCATGGAAAATGACAGGGCCCAGTTTCCATTTCCCTACCAACCCTATAACATCCAGGAGCAATTCATGCGAGCCCTCTACAGTGCTCTGGACCAAGGCAAAGTTGGCATCTTTGAAAGCCCAACTGGAACGGTGTGTTTAAAAACAATTCAAATACATAAATTCATTTAACATAATAATGTACGATTATGCAAGATCTGGCATGATCTATTAGTGCTTCAAGTATGTGTTGTGATTGACCGTCAGCTGCAACCACCATTTCTGTGTGATCCAAGGTCAGTTACCTGTGGTGGCCATCTTGAATTGAATTGACTCCCGACGCACGCAAAAACAATGCTCTGCCTTCACCTTCCATGGAATGTCCACATTTTTTTTCTTTAGGGCAAGTCACTGAGTCTCATCTGTGGAGCCCTGAGCTGGCTGACAGATTATGAGGAGAAGAAGAAGCAGGAGGCAGCTGCTCTGCTGCAGGAAGGAGAAGCAGCTCTCTCCACCTCGGTTGCTCCATCCTCCAACACCAGCTCCTCGGCAGAGCCGGACTGGATCACCGACTTTGTCCAGAAAAAGGCTGAACGTGAATTAGTGTCAAAGCTGAAGGTGAGAGTGAACTTCAGCAGGATTATTCATGTTTATCCCCCCCCACCACTTCCCTTTTTTGCTTTTGACTCTAACCAAAACCTTTGTGTGTCAGGAGGAGGAGTTAAAAAGGAAGAAGAGGGAAGAACGTTTAGAGATGATCAGAAACAACGCTCACCTAAAGTATGCAAGTAAAAGAAAGGTAAGATCAGCTGCAATATTCACCTTGAACCACATAAAAGAAGGAAATTAAAGTGTTTCACTCTGACTTTAGAGTTCAGAGGAAGATGAAACGATAAAGTTCCTTCAGCTAAGCAAAGAGGAACGGACTGAAACTGCAGGGGATCAGGAGGACGAAGAGCTTATTGTTGCAGAGTATGAAAGTGATGACGAATCAAAAAGTAAAAACAGGTGAGAACAATTGTTCTGCAGTTCAAACTATCTGAAATACAAAGATGACAACAAGTCTGCTCGCTCCGTGTGCTCAGGTTCCTCCAAGGCGAGGATGAGGAGGACGATGAGCTGGTTGAAGAGCACGTGACGAAGGTTTGTGTCAAAAGGCATAAAAGTCCAAACTGATTCGTATCACGCTGGACTCTGACACGAGACGATGTGTTTGTTTTTAGATTTATTACTGCAGTCGCACTCACTCCCAGCTGGCCCAGTTTGTCCGCGAGGTTCAGAAGAGTCCCTTCAGTAAGAGCATCAGTGTGGTCACACTGGGCTCTCGCCAGGTATGAACACATAATACTAACGAGAGATTTTCCAGTACTTGAAGGGGAATGTTTGTTTTGGTTTTTTGCTCATGTTGCTTTTTATAAAAACTGAACCCGTTCGGCGTAGATTTCTCACAATCAACTTTAAAGCCAAGAAAAGGAAGTTCGACAACAGAGAACGTCAAATGACTGATTATGTTCTTAAACATGCAGCTAACAAAAGGAGTTAATGTGCCTCAGTGTGTCAGAAAGTTTGCTTTATTTATCTTTAGTGAAGGTTTTTTAAATGATTTGATGGGTTGTGATAAAATGTATATAAAATGCAAAAGTTGTGATTATAAATAATCTATGGCATTATAATAATATGGCATTTATCATGGCATAAGAAATGAATGTGTCTTTAAATTAGATATTTCTATTTATTAGTTCTAAGATCTACATAAAATGTCATAGGGGAAAGGTCGTTTTTATTTTTTATCTAAATTCTGACATGTATAGAAATCAAGGTTAATTTATCTTTTTGTTTCAATAAATATTAAACCAGCTTGGCTCATGACTAGGACCAAGTTTAAAATACATTTGAGCATGTACTTACTATAAAATCACGAGTTTTCAACCAGGCATCTTTACAGATCATAGTGAGATGTAAAAGAGAAGTTATGCAACGTGTCAATTTGTAGAAAAATGTTTCTAGACTCTGACAGGACATAAAAGGAGCTTGTAAATGGCAAAAAGTAATTTCTGAAAAGGTCAACCAATTATAGTTTGCTCCTGGCACCTCTGCTGGTCTGGAACATTTTACCCAACTAGAAGCAGGCAGTTTCTTTAAAACCTATTTTCAGTTTTCATAACTGAATGTTTTCCTGACGTCTAACATCAACTAAACTGTGACTTGATTCCTACACGTGTTACCTGAAAGGAAACACAAATGAGCAATGTTTCGGTATATTTGCACACAGCTATGTGTGTCTAAATAATAATGTGTTTACATTGCTGTTGTATTCTGTGCTCTGCAGAATCTGTGCATCAATGAGGAGGTGCGACAGCTGGGCAGCGTGCAGCGCATCAACGACCGCTGCCTGGAGATGCAGAAAAACAAGCACCGTATGTCATTCAGCTGCACAGCTACTCATCCAACAACAAAAAAAAAAAAACAGAGGTTTTCCTTTTTGTTATTGGGAGCTTACAGCTTTTACTGTCACTTTGCAGAGAAGCAGGATCACGAAGACGGTGCGAAACGTAAGAGGGGTCCTGCGAAGAGCGTGTGTCCTTACAACAAAGCTTCTGCTCTGCAGCAGATGAGGGATGAGATTCTGGGGTGTGTTCACGATGTGGAGCATTTGTTGAAACTGGGCAAAGAGACGCATTCATGCCCTTATTACGCTGCACGTCTTACTGTTCCACCTGCACAGGTAACGCGGTCTGTTACTTCTGCACTGGTTTGATGTTGTTCTTTGCAAGCAGCTGTAATTGTTTTTTTTGTGGTTTTGCAGTTGGTTGTGTTGCCCTATCAGATGGTGCTTCATGAAGCTACAAGAAGAGCAGCAGGGGTCCAGCTGAAGGGGCAGGTATGGTAACTGCTGATCATTTGTAATCTGTTCATCATTTGGAAGAGTTACACTGTAATTTACAAAATACAATAAAATACAACTTTATTCAGGAAGCACTTTAAAAACAACATTGTTGCACAAAGTGCTGTACACTGATAAAAACACATGAAAGCAAACATAAAAAAGTAAAAATAACAGTGTGAATGCTTAATGCTGAAAGATTTTAGCTGAATAGCTAAGAAAAACTAGCCTAAAATAGCATCAAAAGAAGTAGCTGAAACAGCTGAAGTTAGCACAAAGAAAAAAGAAAAACACATTTGCTGAATTAAGCAGTAAGAAACTAAAATTATCACAAAAAGTTGATTTTAGTTGGAAAAAAAAGATCAAATTAGCTCAAAAGTAGCTAAAAACACAAAAAACAGCTGACATTATGAGAAAACAGCTGACATAAAAGCTTAAAATGGCAGAAAAAAGCTGAAAGAAGCGCAAAAAAGCTGAACTTAGCAGAAGAATAGCAGAAAGGTTCAGAATGTCTAAAAAAAAGGCAGAAAAAAATCTAAAATCAGCTAAATAGAAGCCGAAGCAAGCTGAAATTAGCACAAAGAACCAAAAAGTACAGTAAAGATTTATGAACATTTTGAAGGAAGGTTTTTAAGGATATTTCAATGAGAAAAACATGGCCGAAAAAGCTGCATTTCTCAAAAAGTATAAATTACTGAAGTACCAAAAGTCATAGCAGTAATGTCCTGAAAGAACTGAATGTTTTAATTTATAAATTGTGAAAATAGGACAAAAATTCAAGAATAAAATTGCTTGATAAGCATTCATACAGTAAGTAACACAATTTACAAGAAGTAATTATAAAAATAGAAATCTCTAGAACGGCTATAATTTTTTTGTTTTTTATTATACAACTGACATTCAAACTCTTGCGTTTCACACAGGTGGTGATCATAGACGAAGCTCACAATCTGAGCGACACTCTCTCCTGCATACACAGCGCAGAGCTCACTGGAGCACAGGTAAACTCTTCAAACCTGAGCTATCGTTTGGCCTTAGCGATATGCTAACGTTCTCAAAAATTCCTGCAGCTTTGCCGCGCCCACTGCCAGCTCAGGCAGTACGCCGATCGCTACAAGTAAGTGTCACACAAGAGATTTACGCCACTAATCCCACTGGGTCTCCCCCTCGTACGTAACGTACTCGTGTCCATTCAACACCAGGAGCAGACTAAAGGCAAAAAACGTGATGTACATCAAGCAGATTCTGTTCGTTGTTGAGGGGCTGGTGCGTGTGCTAGGAGGTGATTCTGAGCTGTTTGTCTTTACTCACAGATCCTTGCAACATGTATTCATTTGTTTTCTTCTTCTCTGCAGGGAAAGTTGGGCAGAATCCACAGAGCCAGACTACACAAGCAGGTTAGGAGTCGATGGGGGGAAAATAAAAGATAATTCACATTAAAGCAGAGTTCTCTAACCACTGAGCTCTGTTTCTTCTAGGGACAGAGATGCACTCCATCAATAACTTCCTATTCAGGGCTCAGATCGACAACATAAACTTGTTTAAGGTAGTTATCATAGTTGTTTTTTTAAATCACATCAAATTCAACACAACTACGAGTAAATCTGTATTCTCTCTTTAGTTACAAAAATACTTTGAGAAGAGCATGATCAGCAGGAAGGTAAGTTAATATATATATTTGTATACTTCTGAGTATTACGTACTGTAAAACCCAACGAGAGCCAGCTGTTTCCTGTCTGCAGCTGGGTGGATTTATGGAGAAGTACGCAGGCTCAGGTGTTACTCTGCACACCAGCAGCTCCAACAAGGAGAACCGTCGCACAGAAGGATTAAATCGTTACCTCCAGACCCTACAGAGCAGCCAGAGCTCCGCACCAGGTGACTCAGAAGACAAAAGTCAGCTGCGCACAGTATGTACAAGAGCTTCATTTAAAACAGCAAAACTGATTCATAGTTTGTACTCTTCTGTATGCAGTTTCCTCAATTGACCAGCAGGGGGCAGCAGAAGCAGACAAAGTGCTGGCTGTGTCTCCGATGATGCAAGTGGAGGGTTTCTTCATGGCCCTCACTAACAGTAATACTGACGGCAGGGTGGTGGTGCGCAAACAAGGTATCTATTTTTCCAAACGTTTCAAAGAAAAGGCTAATTATCGAGCTGTTTGTGGTGGGGGGGGACAGCAGATTTTATTTATGTTTGTTTATTTCCCAGACGTTTTGTCAGAGAGCAGCGTCAAGTTCCTCCTGTTGAACCCAGCAGTCCACTTTGCTCAGGTGCTGAAGGAGTGCAGAGCTGTCATCATCGCTGGAGGCACCATGCAGCCCGTGAGCTCCTTCAGAAACAACCATTAATATAGTATTTACGTTCACTTCGTTAACACAGAAATATATCACACGTAGGTTTCAGACTTCAAACAGGAGCTTTTGTTTTCTGCTGGTGTGGAAGAGGAGCGGATCGTTGAGTTTTCCTGCGGTGAGCAGCTCTTATTTTTAATTCTTTTACACATTGCATCAGTTTATAGAGATGTTTTCTATGATCAGGGTTCCTGCAGATCCTTTAAAAGCATTAAAAGGCATTGAATTAATCTATCCAAAAATAAGGCCTGTATTAGCCTTAAAATGTCTTGAATCAGTCTTTCAGAGGTCTTAAAAAACATTGTAGCTAAATAGTATTGTAATTCATCTCAAATTTTAAAATAATTGCTAACATTTGTTTAGCTTTTAAAAATAATTTAGTGAATGCCTGTCAGAGCGCATATTGTTTTTTTTATTTTTGGCAAAGTTATTTCAATGAGGACATTTTAATTTTAAAGAGGTAAAAATCTAAATGAAATTATCTATTAGGTTTAGCACCTATAAAACTTTACTTGAAATGAGCTATTTAGATTTTTTGGTGCTAATTCAGTAGTATTTGCACAGCTGTTATCTGTATATATCAAAATTTGTTGTAAAATTCTGTTGACATTATGTAAATGTCTTTTCAGCTGTATTTATAGATCACTTAAAAATAAGAAAATGGTATATATGCTATGTTTTAGAATGAAACCTAAAGCATTGTTTATTACAAGAAAATAAGTTCGCATAAAATAACTGAAAATATTAAAAATAGTAAATTATACATTTATACACATTTTTGATTTTAAGCCAAGCAAAACTGAATTTAGATTACTGATGGGTTTTCTGTGAACTGGATTATTTTAAATGTAAGAAAATGACATTTTGATTAAATAGAGTTAACAAACTTTAATCTCATGTTGCTGAGTTTTAGTTTTCATGTCATTTTTGTTGGCTCTCCCTCCTGCAGGCCACGTGATTCCTCCGGAGAACATCTTGCCTCTCGTCTTGTGCGCCGGCCCGTCTGGTCAGGAGCTGGATTTTACTTTTCAGAGCAGAGACTCTCCTCGAATGGTAACAAAAACAGCAAAAAATTAAAAGGGTTTAATCTACGATATGCATGGTGGTAACATATCATTTGGAGGGGTGGGGATTCAGATGGATAATATTTATAAAATCATGACCTGATGCTGCTGGTCTGCTTTTTTTTGTGGGTTTTAATTGGTTGTAAAATTTTGCTCACACACCTACAATAACAGGGCTACATTTACAAAACTCACAGATATGGGAATTTTAAGATATGAGTAAAATATGTTTTGTCATATTTCTTGTGAATTCTCTTTGCATGCATGCATGTCCTACATTCATCAGGGAGTGCTGCAGCACCCTAAGCACCCCTACCTTCAACAGCTTTGACATTATGTTATAAAGTTATCTTTTTTTCCCCCCACAGTTAACTGACTGGAGTTTCTTTTAACAATCACTACCATAAAGATTTTTTTTTTATTTTTGGTAATAGATGGATGAAACTGGTCGCATCCTTTCCAACATTTGCAACGTTGTTCCCGGCGGGGTGGTCTGTTTCTTCCCCTCCTACGAGTATTCAAGGCGAATCATTTCTCACTGGGAAGCTGGTGGCGTCTTCGCCCGACTGGCCAATAAGAAAAAGGTGCAGGTTTATATATATATATAAAAAAAGTCCTACCATAAAACAAAACAATTTTTATGTTCAAAATGAACAAATCACAAATGTCTCCTCTCCTCAGATCTTCCAGGAGCCAAAGAAAGCCAGCCAGGTGGAGCAGGTGCTAAACGAGTTTTCTCGTTGTATCCAGGTAACGCCGCCACTGCTGACTTATTACCTGAGTAGCAATAATATGGATTTGATTACCAACAGGAACTTGTCTCCTGTCGTTACAGAAGTGTGCTGTGGACAGCAGCGGACTCACAGGAGCGTTGCTGATCTCTGTGGTTGGAGGGAAGATGAGCGAGGGCATCAACTTCTCTGACGACTTGGGCAGGTTTGTGTTATTTACACGTACTCAACCAGCTGTTGGATCTTGTTCATTATATAAAAAAATAAATAAAGGTGAACCGATGTCTCCCATAGCTGAGGGATTTGGAGAGAATGAGTGTTTTTCTGGACTGAAAAGCAAGTTAATGATTTTGGTGCAAGAAATTCAAGTGTGTAAGAGTTGGACTGTATAAGAACAGAGGTATTTTTGTTTGATTTTTTTCTTGCCTGAGGCGGTGCAGAGGGAGCAGTTTCATCCAACTTCAGGTGCAAAGGCAGGGCCAGGGACCACCAGTCACACATGCACTTTGGGAAACATTACTTTTAAGCAATATAAAAACCAGAAAGCAGAGTTTACTCAAATGATCAGCCTAGTTCATGGTGGTGTCCATCTTGGATTTTTACAAGGCAACACAATTTTTAATGGTGACCTTTCTTATGCCTAGACGTAGCCAAACACCAAAATGGAACTCGGTACCTCACCTGTTCACAGGACAGATGTCCCCTCTTTGCTTTGCGTTGAGACAAAATAAAAATAAAAAAAATCCACATTAGCACTTGTGTGTTTACAGGTGTGTGGTGATGGTAGGAATGCCTTATCCAAACATCAAATCAGCAGAACTGCAGGAAAAAATGTCCTACCTGGACAAACACCTGGTTAGATTTATTTTTCTAAATAGTTAACATTTTATTAACATAATAAGAGTAATGCTGCAGAGATAAAAGATAATGTTGAGATTGTCGTTTGTCTGTTTCAGCCTCGCAGCCAAGGCAGAAGCCCAGGACAGGCACTAATAGAAAACCTTTGCATGAAGGCCGTCAATCAGTCTATAGGTGAGAGGAACGGTGATGGGGAGTATAACTGTACACACGAGCCACACCCACACGTCTGTCATCTGTTCTCTCCAAAGGAAGAGCCATCCGACACCGTGGCGACTACTCCTCCATCATCCTGTGCGACAGGCGCTACTCTCGGCCTGCGACGCTGTCCAAACTGCCCACCTGGATCAAGGATCGCACAAACACACACGCCACCTTCGGCCCCGCTTTTGCTGCCTTACGAAAGGTGAGAACCAGCATCCTCAAGGCTTCGCATTGTAAATAAATATAAACAAACACATTTAACATTATTTATTTTTCTTTTGTAGTTCTTCCTGGAAAAGAAGCAGAAGCAACTGTAGTTTCTTTTCCCCCCCGAGGAGAAAATGAGTCAATGTTCAGTTTACTGAATTTAAGTTCTATTAATATAAAAACTTTGAAAAATGATGTTATCTACAGTGTAAGATACAATACTGAACAAATGAGGTGTTTTTTATGTTTCATACTTTTTACTTCTTTTTCTTTAAATTACATGTTCAGAGAGTAAAACTAAAGAATACAAACTAATAATCTCATGCCACTGCACCGGCAAAGGTTTTAAAGGACATTTAATAGTTGTACTCAACTTTTATTCAGTCTATTAGTAAATTTAAAAATGAGATTTTGTAGTTGTTGGATATTTGTTCAGCATTCTGTTTGATTATAAGTTTTATATACGTAAAGAATATATTCATCACTAATTGTTCATCTTGATGAATGTTTTGTATTTAAGGTTTGTTATTAAATTTTATGATAATGCCAATAAATTATTTTAACATATGTGTCAGCAATGTTTATTTTTGCTTCAAACTACTGTTAGATTTGATGAAAGGTTATTATGGTTGATAAAGGTTATTTAGGTTATTGTGAAATGTAGTGAAAGGTTTCAACAGAAACTTTTATTGGTGCCGTTCATCGCCGATCACGTCACGCCTCCCAGTCTTCATCATCTGCCGCCAAATGAGGGGCTGGAGGTGGTGGGATGACATCCGACATCCGGGCAAACGCACCGCCGGTACCAGAAGGCGCGTCGCTGGACTCCCCACCGGCCGGGCCTTTTCCTGATATGCCTGGAGAGAGGACGGCAGGACGTGAACCAACATTACCTTCTAATCCCAACGCACACGAAACGGACTCCTCACCTTTTCTGCGCATGGCCAGTTTGTTGAAGAGATCCGACATGAAGTCTCCACCGCTGGATGCAGCTCTGACCGCTGAAAAAAACAATAGGAAGTAGCTTAACAACTTATAAATCAAAAGCCCGGCATTGAAGGACAGCATAACACCTGCTGTGATAAAAAGAAAGAGGATTTGATCAATCGTTGAAAATCCTTTGAGCAATCTTTTAATACAAAACGTTCACCAAATATTAAATCAACTATAATTCAGTTGGCTGTGGCAGCCGTTTTATAATTAAACTTCAAACAATAACTTGTAGAGGTTAACACAATGAATGTTTCTGTAAAGTTTCTATCAATTCCATCCATTTATTAATGAACAAATATGACTAAATAGTTTAAAGAAAATTTTAGTGCAATTAGTGCTCAGATGTGTGTTGAAGATCAGTCTCAGCTACTACCACTCCCAATTATAGGCCAATCTGCGAAACTGATTGCTGAGTTAACATTAGTTAGATGTGGCGGCCATCTTGCGTGGGGCTGACTCCAAGTGTTAATCAGAGATATTTTGCTAACAAACATGCAAAACACACAAAATCATGATCGTCCTTTCAGCGGTGGGCGATGATGGCTCTTTAAAATCGAACATTAAGGCACAAGAAGGGAGTTTATTTAGCGATTAGTTGAAAGCACACCTTGCTCCTGCTCTTTCTGTTTCTTCTTCTCCATCTTGCGGTCCTTAACGTTGCGTAACTTGGCTTTGCCGATGCCGCCGGCGTTACGGATGGACTCCAGCAGGTTGGCGCGGCCGTTCGAGGGCTGCACCACTTCGCTCGGAGCTCCGGACACGGGGCCTGTGGACGGAGGAGGTGAAATCTGGCTCACTGATGGCAGCTTGGTTCATTTAAGTTTTTATTTTTTTCTTTAAATCGTGTGGCTCTTGGTGCGACGTGAACTGATGTGGCAAACCTGAACTTGGCGCTTTAGTGACGTCTGTGTAGATCTCTGTAGGGGGAAGTGGTGGAGGAGGTGGAGGAGCTCCTGAAGGGGTGGCAGGAGTGAGGACAGGCTCGGGGGGAGGGGGAGGGGGAGGAGGCGGTGGAGGTGGTAGAGAATTTGCTTGGTGCTGAACTCCTGGAACAAAAAGATGAAACGTGCTCATCACAAGCTGAGGTCAGGTGGGTGTCGTCTTTATGTACAATTCAATTCAAAAAATGTATTCATTTCTTTAAAAATAATTATATACGATAAAAACCAAGAAAATACACAAATCAAAATAAAATGAAAGGTAGCAGAGGAAGAATAAATCTTATTATGTCTGCCCCTTTTAGACCCAAAATAGATTCAAACGAAACCTAATTTACAAAACAATACTGAGTAAACGAAATAAAAAAAAATACTTAGTATTGTAAGTAAATTAGGAGTGAAGGGGTGGTGGTATAGTAAAAAACAAATAAAATAAAAAAAAATTACATTTTTTAATATATATATACAGTATATTTTTCAATTAAAAGGTAAAAGCTAAGATTAAAAAAAAAGATTTGAAATAAAACTAATCTTAACAGGAGTTGTATACCAGGTGCGACGCTCTCCTCGGTGAAGGAGGGCAGCTCAGGGATGTTCTGCGTGGATCCCGATGGGGCGAATCCAGGCCCGAGGTCTGCGCTGTACGACAGGTCGTCTGCAATACCTGGGAGGTCGGGGAGGTAGGACGGCACGTCGATCTCAGGCACGTGACCCAGATCTGGCACGTAGAAAAAACTCTCTGCTGTCTGCGAAACAAACATGAAGCTGAAACAATCCTGGGTGTTCGGATGGGAAAGTATCCGTTTGTCATCAGAAGATACCTGTCGCTCCAGCTGCTCCCTCATTGCGATGGACAGAGGAGCGTCAAACGGTTTCTCCTCTTTTTCCGTCTCCAGCGTGGTGTGTGTTTTTGTCACTGCTCCCGCCAGAGGATCCAGGAACACGTACTTTTTATACCTTAAAATCAAAACACACAAAAAAACTACTAAACACATAAAAAAAGCTAAAGGCAAGAAATGTGATCAAACACTAAAGAAATTGTCTTTTCAGTGAAAATATGTGATTGTTGAGAGCAGAATGACCGATGAAATATGATGCAATTGAGTTGTTAAAGCTAAAAAAAGGCAAAAGGAGTAAAACAGTAGCTTGAGTCATGAGTGGCAAAAAGCTAAGAGTAGCAAAAATGTGGGTAAAAGCTTAAGCTTACTAAAATCTAAAATGAGTAAAAGCTAACAGTATCAAAACATTAACATGTTAGCTAAAAGCTACATGTAATAAAAAAGCTAACGAAAATCTAAAAAATAAGAAAAGCCAAAGACTAGCATAAAGTAGCAAAACACTAACTACTGAAAGTGGAAAAGTTTGACTAAGAAAGGTTTCTAGAAGTAGCAGCTAAAAGTGAAAAAACTTTAGACAGCAGCTAAAAGTTGCTAAATGCTAGCTTTCTTTCTTTTATTTGGATCCCCATTAGTTGCATTTCCTGCAACGACTCTTCCTGGGGTCCACACGTTAAACATAAAACAACACAAAATACATAGCATACATAGTTCACATAAATTCAAAACAAAAATAACTACACAATAAACAAAATATGAATACAATTATAAAAACAGAAATAGAAATAGAGGCTGCAGATTAACATGCAGAATAAAGACAGGATACAAAACAACTAGTCAGTTACTAATTTTCATTTACTATAATGAACAGAATAATGAATATACTGTAACAATAAATTATTCAATATGATTGTTTTCCTTGCAAATATCTTCTTAAAGTTGTACGAAATTCATTTTCCTGATGTATTTCCAATATTTTTTTAGGTAAAGTATTCCATAAAAACATAAATCTAAAGCTAAAAGATGTCAAGAAGTAGCATTAGAAGACAAAAACAGAGCCAGGATCCTGAAGCAGA
This sequence comes from Austrofundulus limnaeus, assembly GCF_001266775.1. Taxonomy (NCBI): domain Eukaryota; kingdom Metazoa; phylum Chordata; class Actinopteri; order Cyprinodontiformes; family Rivulidae; genus Austrofundulus; species Austrofundulus limnaeus. The sequence continues at coordinate 729,236 of NW_013952421.1, forward strand.
TTTAATAGAGAAACATGTTTTTAAGGAACTGTAGAAATCTAAATGCATTTGAGGAAAACATCTAAATATACGTTTTCTGAAAAGTGTAAAAGTCACAAAAACTAAAAAGCCACAGCAACCATTTCCTGAATGAGCTGAATGTTTAGATGTATGAATGGCTAAAATAGCACAAAGTATTCAAAAATAGTCATCCTGCAAAAACACATGAGGAAAAAAGTAAAATAAACAAAACGCAACACTTCTAGTTTCTATGAAATGTGTGTGTCTGTTTGTGCTGACTCACAGATTCTCTGTGGTGTTGAAGAGCAGCAGAGAGCTGACAGAGGAGATGTTCCGAGGCAAACTGCCTAACCCTTCTTCAGTCTCATCCTCGGACTTCTTCTTGTTGCTCACACACACCGGGAAATACATTAACTTCTCCTGAAAGGAAGAGATCAAGACATGCTGTGTGTGTGTGTGTGTCTTTGTGGGAGGAGTGATCTGCAAAACGCCAACTGAACCCTGAGTAACTTGAAAGACAAACGCCACCAAAGTGTTTCTGAGCACAGACGCACTAACGCTGACAATCACATCACCGGGGACATCGATTCAGGAGGATACTGAATAATGTATTCCTCCACCAAAGAAAATTGCCAGTGTTTTCTTTCAGTCCGACAAACACACGCACATGCTCACAAAAACAAAAATCAACACTCTGACAGGAGCGAGCACACGCAGCAGAAAATACGAGACGGTGCAGGAAAAACTGTGGGCTTCGCTATGAATAATGCATGAGCTTGAACTGAGCTGGGCACACACACACTCACACACTTACAGTCAATTTCCTCGCCTAAATGACAAACGCTCGTGCACACAGCTCCTGATATTCTCCATGCAGCATGTACGGTACGTGACAGATTTTACTGTCTGCATGATGCTCAGTCAAATCTGCATACATGGAGAACGACAGGCACAAATGTTTTGTCTTTAATACTGGTTGGAAACAGTTTTTTCTCTTCTTTGTAAACATTATGCTTTACGGCAGCATGATGGGAAAGCGTTTATCACTGTTGTCTCACAGTAGATCGCCCTGGGTTCAATCCCCGGTTTGGACCTGGGGGGGGGTTTTCTGTGTGGAGTTTGCATGCTCTCCTCATTTTAGTGGTAAATGTCAAATCATTTTTGACATAAAACATAATATTATTACTGATCTGAGTATTTTGCTGTTATTTTAAAAAGTGCAAAACAATGTTTGTAGATTTAACGTTTTTTTTTAATGTTTTTATCTCACCTGCCAGGCCGTCTCATCAAAAGGCCGAAGTTTATTTTGTATCTTGTGACGAGGGCGAGTTTGTGAGGAGGGGTCTGCGGCCCCGGTAAAGATAGATGAATAGTCCTGTAGCCGATCCGGGGCCGGGTACTTGGCACTAGAGAAAACCTACACAAACATGAAAGTCATTTTGTTTTGTCGACACTGTAAATCAGACAAAAAAACTTGTAAAAAAGTTGATTTTGAAGCTGAGAGATGTGTGTTACCTTGGTGGCTTTCTTGCTGCCTTTAATCTTATCAACGCGGGCCTGAGCCAGTCGGATCCGGTCAGAGACGCTCTGCAACTGGCGCCGGTTCTTCTCTACACTTTCAGAAACCCTGAAAGCACAAACCAGTACGGATATGACCAAAAGCACAACTGATATCAAAGTAAAATACCTCTTAAACATCCAAGAGAGTCAATAATTTCACAACAATGAGTGTTCGCTGAACCGATCTGTTTGAGGAGATTTTACTAATAAAGTTTCAGCAAACAAGACATAATTCAAGAGGTTTAAATCCCCAAAATGTTCCATCCATAAATATTACTGTTTCCACCTAATTACAGCAGACATTTTTATTTTCAGGGTGACAAACGGCGCCATCTGTTCTAAAACAGCTGCTGTTTGTAAACAATCTGCTGAATATGACAACTTGATCCATTACAACAGCTGCTGTGGTATTTGATATCACTTTGGTTCACAGTTATCAGACCTTTCTGATAGATGTTTTGTGGGTAAAAAGGTATTTGCTGTTCATTTTTATAAACATAACAACTTGACAGTTTCAAAGCCTTTACCTGTTGGAACATTTGGTGATGTAATGATCTGAAACAGATTATTATTTTATTGCACTCAGCCAGTACAGACCAGGAAGAAGATATATATATATAGTGAGTGCATATTGCAGCACAACATACACAGTGAGTTTATACTGCCAACAGTATACAGAGAGTGTATATAGTATGCTATATATGCTCACCGTGAGACACACTGTATAACACATTAAAATCATGGCGAGTATAAATTTTATGTGTTTTTAGAAGAATTCTGGGGGTAAAAACATCATGGAAACATCTATTATTGTGGGTTTTGGACCATTTTTGTGTTTAACTTTATACTTTTAAAATAATTTTATTAGCCTCATCTGATTTCTCATAACATCCAAATTCCCTCTGACCAGATATCCTCATTTAATTCTCCAAGTCTAGTAATACATTGTCAGTAGTACTATCTTCACTTCACTTTAAATTGTAGCCACGTGATTCAAACATTATCACAAACTACTTGATCGACCATACTATCTGCTGGTCAGGTGCATGCACTCGCTGTACCTACTGTGCATGTGCTTCACTGTGTGAATCACTTTTCGTCCAGAGCAGGAAATTAAAAAAAAAAGACAAAGTTAATGGACTTCTGTTCTGTGGCTGAAGACAGGCCTTAAACGGCATGATGCAGGTATTAATAATATTAGTATCTGGATCTATCTGTACATCCCCACCTCGATGACGTAAAAGTCGGATGAAAGGTGACATAAATGTTCAGACTGCAGTTGCTTTGAAAAACATATGAAAAAGACGTGGGTCAGATTGGGAAAAACAATCTGATTTGTCACATTCAGAGTGTCATCCAAACAAATCTAATTTGAATCATTTTTGCCTGCAGTGTGAATGTGGTCACTCAAACGAAAAAAAAAATAAAAATTCAGGAGCTGAGTTGTGTTTTTGTAGTTCCTGTGAAAGATGAGTGTGTGTGCTGGACTTGCCTTCTGAAAATGTCTGTAGAAATGGACTCCAGGTACAGCAAGGCATCTGCGATTTGATGAACAGCCTCCTCTCGCCTCAGTTCGGGTTGGATGAGAGGCACCGAGTACACCTGGCCCTCCAGGCAGTGCCTCTGTGTCATCCTACAAAACAACACCAATATGTGGAAACACCACCTGAACTGCGTTTTCATTTTGATTTTAATAAAAATGGAATTAGAAATATTTAGACTTTTTTAAAGCAGACCATAAACATTTATGTAGAAGTATAAACTCTGATATACTTGCAGTAAAAATTCATTGCAGTGATTCATTAAAGATGAAAGTGATCTTTTTAAACTTTGAAGTAAAAATCAAACATTTTTGTTTTGTTTTTTCTTGAACGAGATTTGAAGAAATGTATAATTACAACCAAATGAAATTGTGTCAAACAACAACAACAACAACAACAACAACAACAACAACAACAACAACCAAACTTAAGATGCTTAGTTTAAAAAATAGTTTTTCAGCAGGTGCTTATTATTATCATTTTCTACTAAATAAACAGACAAACCTCCAATTGTGATTTATTTATTTCCTTTTTTAGTATTACTCTCAGGGGTGTAAGAAAATATCCATACACTGAAATATCGTGATATTTCATTTCCTGATACTGTATCGATATTCTAAAGCCCTGTATCGATTTTTTATTAAGGTTTAAAATGTCAA
>NW_013952421.1:733273-738820 GCF_001266775.1 Austrofundulus limnaeus
GTATCAAAAGTATGTATATGTAATATTAGAATTTTCTGAGACAATGAATTTTGGTTTTTTATTTTTTCCCCTGTAAGAGGTTTTTATTTAATAGAATTTTTGGACAAAAAAAAATCGCAATATATCGCCTTGCTTATAGTATCGCAATACTGTATATCGGGATATATCATATCGTGACCCCTCTGCCATGATATGTATCGTATCGCCAAATTCTTGCCAATACACAGCCCTAATTACTCTCATGATGAAAACAGTACTTTAATGCTAAACTACATATGAGTGTCTCATTTACAGTCACATTAAGCATGGTAATATCATTACTGGACTTCAACACAACTTCTCCACTCCGTCGTCATCACATGACTCCCACATGACGAAGACGCGAGGTTTTTCTTCTGCAAATCAGCTCAAATTGATAATGAAGCAAATATTTCACAGCTAAGGAAAATGCGAACAGTTTATTGCAGATACGACGTCAAAATTAATTTATGAAACAGCTCAGTACTTGCTCGTGAATAGCACCCGTTCATACCGTGTCATTTTAGAAATAACAGCCTTACCTGACCATGTGTTTTGTTAAATTGTTCACAAAAATTAAAACAAAAAAAAATCGTAACAAAATAGAGGTTTGTCGGTGAGAGGCTACGCTTTAAGTGATAGCCGTCTGCTAGCAAAACATCGGCTACATTACTTCCGTAAATTGCGTCACGTGACTCTGTTGTAATCAGTGCTGCCTTTAAGGTAACTCGGAAAATTAAGGACCGAAGACGACTTTGAAGCGCAGCCACTTCCTCTACTCCTAGTATCTATTTTGAGAGGTTTTCTATAATGTCACGCTAATGATTTTCAGAAACACTGTCAAATAAAGTTTTGTTTGTCTTTAAATTACAAAAGAATTCCCTTCATTCTAAGAAAATATTTTATATTGAGGGTTTGTTTTGCACCGGATTTGCATTTTTTTCACATAAAATGGAAAAAAGTTAGTTTTACAAAATATTGGCTCATGAAGATGGACTTGAGTCCAGGGTGTACCCTGCCCTCTCACTTATTGCTGTCACCAGTGACCCCCCGCGACCCTGCAAGAAGCGTGTAAAAGATATTGGATGGCTGGCTTGATGGCTCATGGGATAGACTTTATATTTTTTCTCTCCACACAGCATTTGTTAAATATAAATAATAAAATTGGTTGTGCGTTTTTGCACGAATTCAGATTAAATTCGAATAATCTTAGAACCCGATAAAGCTCAGGTCATGTTACTATGTCTGATGAAACCATTATAATGAGTGTGAACTTGAACGCAACAGCGGGTTGCTGCGGCCCACAAAAAACACGTTTTCATCTCTTCAAAAGCGAATTATCTCCACTGTCACCTATTTCACATGGAGCAACAACTTCTTGTACCTGTAGGGTGCGCGCTTGCTCTGGCCTCTTCTCGTGCGTAATGACGCACCCGTCTGGCAGCGCCTCCCCCTCCCTCCTCCTGTCACATCTGGATCCGGCTCCTCTCATCAGCACCACTCAGCGCAGTGGGATGAGAGGGAGGGAGGCAGGGAGGGAAACGACCGGCTCGGGAGGCGCAGCTTCATCTACAAGCGAGCAGAAACAAGGAGAGAAAGAGAAGGACGTTCAGTTATCTGCCTCTCCTCATCCCTCCATCCACCTCTCCTCTCTCTCTCTCTGGTTCACCCCCTTTTTTATTTTCTCCTCTCCTCTCGTGCCTCGGATACTATGAGCTCCAGCTTGCTAGAAAACCCGGTGCAGGCTATTCTGTACCTGCGGGAGCTCACCACCATCGTGCAGAACCAACAGAGTCTCATCCAGACCCAGCGCGCCCGGATAGAGGAGCTGGACCGGCGGGTGGACGAGCTCATCGGTGAGAACAGGCACCTGCGGGACGTTAGGGTCCAGCAGCAGTACCTTCACCATCACCATCTTCATTTCCCTGACCCCAGCTGCCTCCACCATCACCACCACCCGCAGGAACCCCAGCCCAAGGCAAGTGGGGGGTCTCTCCCGGACCATCATGCGGCCGCACCAGCACAGGTCGAGGCGGCACCGGGCGTCCAGCCCCCGCCGGCCCAACCTATGGACCCGGGGGACATGCAGCTAGTCCCGGCAGACCCGGCCACGATTTCCCTCTTGGAAAGTGAGTCAGAGAACGGCGGAAGTTGCCCCAGTTGTAGATCTTTGGTTCCAGTGACCCCAACAACCCTGTGTCGGTCTCTGACCCTGGCGAGGAAATCCGAGTAAGTAAACACCGAGGTTGTTTGCTTTTATTTTATTTATTTTATTTTATTTTTTTGTGCGTAAATATTCCAATCTGGACCAAAACATTAGATCTTCTGCTGGTAGAGTTTTCTGACATCTGTGGTGCACCTTGGATGAAGGAGTCTTATCCGTGAGTACTCTGTGTGCAGCACCCGCTTCAAACCACGGAATCAAGCGCGTGCGCGCGTGCGTGCCCCGCAGACTCTCAAGGCGTTCAATGAAAGAGGAGACCGGATCGCAAATGTCCACTTCTCGGCTGTCTGTCGGGCGAGGAGGACGAGGAGGATTATTTAAATGAGAAACTGGATCACGATCCAGTGGATCATTACATAACAAACAGCTGTGGGCCTTAACGCGCGTGTGATGTTAAGTCGCTGTCCGTGGTGCTGCCCGGCCTCTCCATCAATTACAGCACGGGATCTGCGATGCTGGATGAGACATTAAACACGCGCGCGCGCGCACAGGCACAAAGCAATACAGTGCATTATTTAATGAGAGAAAACTCGTGTCTTTCTTTAAGTGTGCGCGCGTGCCTGTGTGTTCTGTTCTCATAAGTTGTATCCCAGCAGGGGCTCTGATTGGTCTCTCTGGGACTCCACCCCCCACCGAGGGGATCAACAGAAAATCAAGCTGATTGAGAGGAAAGGACACATTTACAGTTCTGTGCAAAAGTCTTGAGTCACCCCTCGTGTTTTATTTTGTGCTTCCAAAGAGCCAGTTCCTCTTTTAATCTTCTGAAGGCTTTCCGAAGCACCTTCAAAAGAAACCCTTTGGACTTTGGCAACTTTTTTCTTCTCATTTCTGTCCGGCATAACAAATATTTTCAGAGGAACCTTTTTTTTTTTGTCCGTCTGTTGAGCCACTTTAAGTCTGACCCAACAATCTAACATAAAGAACTCAACAAATACACATTGTAGCTATACATAAAAAAAACAGCCTATGTGCTCAAATCAATGTTACAAAAAATGTCCAGAATTTTTTATTGGCAATAAATTGGCACTTTTAAAAATCATTGATGATTAATGAGTTCTTATTTTGTGCACATGCTGCACAAAATGCTACCAAGTTCAAACAGGATAGGACAACAATGAGTTAAAAAATGTAGCCAAGTCCAAAAAAAAAAAAAAAGAAATTGTCAGAAACTCTGGAGAATTGCTGATCAAAATCACAGGAAAATCTGACTTCCTGGAAGCTAAATCTGAAGAGTTTATAACCTTTAGCACAGTTCCAGTCCTCAGATTACATGTTCCTGCATTGAGAGCCTGTTGCTCTCATCCACACTCAAACACAGCTATGGTATCCTCTACATCCAGTATTTGAACCCTTTTAAAATTTAAATAAAAAACTGGTAAATATAGGTGTTGATTTTAATAAATTTCACTGATGAGAATGTCAACAAATCAACAATTTACAAATGTTAAAATCAACCAGCTGACTTAGATAAAGCAGAATGCTTTGGTAAAGAGCTGCTTGTGACTCAAACTACAATATGAGTCTCTCCAATCTCAACATTTCTTTTTCTGTCTTGCATCAGATCGTTGGCTCACCATCTAATGTTTACGTTTGCTTCTGCCTGGGCCGGCAGGTGAGGGGGGGAGGCACGTGAGGCTTTTAACCTCTCCGTCCTTGCCAGCTGTGTCCTGCCTGCAGCTGAGTGCTGACTGGAGATCAGTTCTGCCCTCTGTTATTCCTGTTGTCAGTCTGTCTCAGCGTGTTTTCTCTTTCAACTCGCGCACGTGTGAGTGAGCTTATGAGCACACGTCCCTGTGTCGGAGCATGTCTTTACACATCTTTGCAGGGACCTGTTTATTTGCGCTCTGAAGTCTGCGCGTAGTGCTCAGATGACATGTGTTGTGCTGGGAGCTCAGGGTTGGCAGTGAGGACGTTTATGTGCTTTGCATCGTTGTCAGTGTTGCCACGGCACGTGAATGTGCCTGTGTGGGTTTGAGCCAGGATCCTCTCCTCTGCTTGTTCTCCATCTCTCTCTCTTTCTCGCTCTCTCTCTCTCTCTGTGTCCCTCTCTCTCTCCAGCTGAGCTTTCTATCTGCCCCACTTAGCCCGTGGAGCGAACAGTAATCAGCCATTCTCAGGAGGGAGAAAGGCAGAGAGATTGAAAGAGAAAGAGGGAGATGCACGCTCAGCCGTTGTCTTTGATGGAGCCCTGGGAGGTGTCTAAAGGAGGAAGCTGGAGGCTGACAATGGAGTGGACCAATGAGAGAGGGAGAGAGAGAGGGAGAGAGAGAGAGAGAGAGAGAGAGAGAAAAGGAACGCATGTTGCTTTCAAGATGGCTGCCACAGCCACATCTTACAAGATGTGTTAAAGCTCAGAGTGCAGAGGAAAGCTCTCAGCTTCTGCTGTATGAACTTTATCCCATTATTTTTCATTGACAAATGACGAGTCATTATTGGCTGTGTCCAAATTCAGGGACTGTGTTCTTCGAAGGCCCAAATTTGAAGGCCGATTACGTCACAGAGATGCGCAGAAGGCTGTCCAAACTCGAAGGCTCCACCAGTTGCAGCCCACAGATGCGTCCTCCTTTTCCCACCCTATCCCAAGATGCATTGTGGGTGGACCAGAAGATTCTTTTTTCTTCTAATGGCGGTTAAAGTAAGAAAAAGGATTGCAGTTTTAAATGAAAATCTGGTGGTACAAAAATGAACATTTTGAAGAGGTTGTGTTGAATGGCATTTCTTGTTTGCAGACATGTTTTTATTTGTCAGAAATCCTTGTAAACGAGCTCATGCAGCGAAATAAATGAGCTTGTATGGCGGGTCCTTTAGTTCTTCATGTATTGCCTTCAAGCTAATTTTGTAAATTTATATTAGTAATATTAATATTTTGCTAATTTCAACCGTCATTGCTGTAGTTTAGCGCCATCACGGTTGCTAGACGAAAGGTCATTTTTAAGTATAAATAACTGTTTAGGTTGGGAATATAGCTGAAGGCTATAGACTGTTCAAATTAACCACTTTCTTCTGGTCTACATGGTCCACAAAGGACATGGCCCATGTAGACTATGTAGCCCAGGTCCTTCAAAGGACGCAGCTTCTGAATATGGACACAGCCCGGTCCCAATAATTGCACTACACCCTACACCCCTCTATGAAGTGTGTACTCAGTCAAAGTGCACAAGGGATCGAATGCACAGTTTACAATTGGAGAATTCGGGCAGTATGGGTTACATCATCAGCCTGCGTCTCTGCACCATAACAGTGACATCCAAAATGATGGGACCAGTTTCTGTTTTAGCGTGTGTATATATATATATATATATACA
>NW_013952421.1:739007-745933 GCF_001266775.1 Austrofundulus limnaeus
GTATATATATATACGTATATACAGTATATACTGCTAAAGATGAAAAATAGTAAAAATAGTAAATAGATCTTTTTTAGGAGAAGAAAGTGCATGAAGGAGGCGTATACACCATACGGTGGACGTTCGGTGGACATTCTTCTTCTTTTGATTGTATTGGCAGTTGGCAGACTAATTTAAGTGCAATACTGCCACTACTGGAAAGTGCTCAATGGATATTATCATATTTCTGCCTTTCAAATCATTTACAGCGATGAATTGTGGGTAACACACTTTGCCGAAGTCCACTTGGATCACAAAGTGTGGATCAAGGGCACAAAGAGGGAGGGGCGACAAAACACTCCTGAGAATTGGGACACACTATGCCAGTGGTGTCGAAAGTCAGTCCTCAAGGGCCGGCGTCCTGCATGTTTTAGGTGCTGCCTTGGTTCAACACAGCTGAACCTAAGGAGTGCTTAACTAGTGGGCCTCTGCAGACCTTGATGGCAAAGTGAGAAGGTAAATCATCTGTTTGAATCAGCTGTGTTGAAGCAGGGACAAATCTAAAACTTGCCGGAGACCTGCACCATGCACTCAAACCCCTTCAGCGGGAACGCTTGTTTGAAGGACACAAGGGTGGAAGTGCGAGTATTGGGACTGCTCCACAGTGTATGCAAAGGTTGATTAGCTGTGGCGGCCATATTGAATTTGGATCGACTCCAAAAGTTGAAGATGCACGACCAATGATTACTTTCTGAGTTTCACTCCAATCCATCCACTTATTCATGAAATACTTTGCTAACAGAGAAAAGCACCAGACCAAACCCGGTCCTGATGGCGTTTTTTCACTCCGAATGAAACAGATACTTTTGCAAACATTTTGTACAGTTTCGTCTTCACACTGGCGATAAAAGCATTGTGTTTAAAGAAGTTTTACAAAACAGCAGCAGATAGAGCAGAAGCAGGGAGGACATGAGCCGGCAGCAGAATATACATGTACTGTTAAAATATTCACCTGTTCCCCTTGTACGTTTCATCCCAGGCAAATGTGCAGACAGATGGACCGAGAGAAAAGCGTGTGTTTGGTGTGTGTTAGTGTCCGCTCAGCCTCTTCGAACCGAGTTATTGTACCGGCAGCAGCTGAGCGCCTTTTCTCTGATTCTCTGGTCAGTTCTCGGTCATTTCTTTATGAACGTGTTAAACAGTGCAAATGACCTGGATGCTATTTTGATGAAAAGGCAGACATTTGGAGATGTCAGGCGGTTTAAATAACACAATAAATGCTGTTAAAAAAAAAGGCATCTCATCTGGTTTTGTTCAAAGGCAACAAAATCTGCCCAGCACACAAACTAAATTATATTTCCCTCTCTTTCTTTAACCTCCACAACAAAACAAAGCATCCAATATTAAGGTGTATAGTTTTGGTGGGGCTGTGTGGTGGATTTCTCAGCCGCCCGCAGGTTCAGTAGTTTATCAGCCTCTTTGGGTTGCATAGCAACTGGTCTGGAACAGGATAACCCCCCAACCCTAAGAAGAAAAAAAAAATCCTTACTTGTCTTTTTAACACTTTAAGTCTTCTGTGTCTGACCACTTGTCTTACATACTGTTTCCACAGGGAAAAACCTAATTATTGTGGTTGAGCAAAGCACGCACGTCGCATCTCTGATCAGAAATGCTCTTTAAATCTGCATCTGTGGAGACATCAAACCAAAAGATTTTACGTATACATGTATATCTTGCACAGAAATTAGTGAGAGCAAGCACAGAAACAAGATTAAACTAAATCTATAAACAACCTAATTCACCATAGTTTGTTTCTACTTAAAAAGTAAAAAAAAAAAATGAAGAAGAACGAAGCCCAGCTTAGCTCAGTTACCTGCAACAGAGGAGGAATTATCTGTCATGAGGCAAAAAGCAGCACATCTACACATCATCAATGCAAGCCACACTGCAGCCCCAGGCCTCACGCACTTCGACACATCTCTGCCCAAATTAGCAAGTTTACACGATCAAAATAACTCGCTGTGGAGAAGAAAAAGGGTTAGCGCACCCTGGAAGAGCAGCAAACGTGCAGGGGTTCAAGAAGATAAAGGGCTCAAATAACGTTTTGTAACAACTTTCAGGTTTTCCTTGTTTAGGAGAACGAATCAAAGCTGACATGAAGTTGATACAAATTAAAATGAACACACAAACAAAGTGCTGGCAGCCCTTTAAATGTCAGTTTGGAGCTTTTGAAGTGGGGTTTTGGGGAAAGGTTACCAACGATAAATATCTTACCTGTTCCAGATAGCTGTTTGAATGATCTCAGTTTGGAGTTCTTTTTGACTAGAATGCTGAACAGCTGCTTTGTGCAGGGTCAAATATAAAGTGAGATGCTTTTATGGCAACTATAATCTCAAACATTTTTTAGTGATTTGTGCAAATCTGATTTTAATTGAAGGCGTATATTGCTTCAGCTGCAAAACGTTTTCAAAGCTATGAATCAAACATGTATGAAGTTGATAAATGGAGGCATAAAATGATGCATTTCAGTCAGAAATGCACACATTCAGTGAGCACACCAGCTCTGCTTCACTCACAGCCTGACCCACCATGTTTTCTTCACACAAAGAGAGGTATCCACACTAGACAGGTCATGTTTGCTCGGTCAGATTCACAGTAATTGGCTGAGAGCCTATTAGTGTTGTAATGTATGAATGTATGGGTTCTTCCTCCTGGACTCACATTATTTAATGTTGAGAAATGATGACATTAAAGCTCCTTTGGTCAAACCTTATAAATAACATGTGCAAATCTCATTCAATATTGTGATATCTCATTTGATCTGTTAGTTAGCACTAAGAGAAATGACTGTCAACAACTACCACAATAGATACAGCGGGTAAAATAAGTATTGAACACGTCACCATTTTTCTCAGTAAATATATTACTAGAGGTGCTAATGACATGAAATTTTCACCAGATGTCGGTAACAACCCAAGTGATCCATACATACAAAGAAATCAAACCATAAATGTCCAGAAATGAAGTTATTTGTAATAATGTGGAATGGCACAGGGAAAAAGTATTGAACTCATGAAGAAAGGGAGGTGTAAAAAGGCATGGAAAGGCAAGACACCAGTTGAACTCTCTCAGTAATTAGAAAGCAAGCCTGCCCCTTGTCAGTGCAAATTAATATCAGCTGGTTCAGTCCCAAATGATGGCCAGGTATCACACAAGAACCATCTGATGATGGGTAAAAGTAAAGAGCTCTCTCAAGACCTTCACAACCTTATTGTTGCAAAGCATAATGATGGCATCGGTTACAGAAGAATGTCTAAACTTCTGAAGGTTCCAGTGAGCACTGTTGGGGCCATAATTCAGAAGTGGAAAGAACATCATTTCACCATAAACCGACCACGACCAGGTGCTCCTCACAAGATTTCTGACAGAGGAGTGAAAAGAATTATCAGAAGAGTTGTCCAAGAGCCAAGGACCACTTGTGGAGAGCTTCAGAAAGACCTGGAATTAGCAGGTACGATTGTTTCAAAGAAAACAATAAGTAATGCACTGAACCACCATGGCCTGTATGCACGCTCACCACGCAAGACTCCACTGCTGAAGAAACAGCATGTTGAAGCTCCTTTAAAGTTTGCTGCACATCATTTAAACAAGCTTGTGTAATACTGGGAGAATATAGTCTGGTCAGATGAGACCAACATTGAACTGTTTGGATGCCAGAATACACATCATGTTTGGAGGTCAAATGGCACTGCACATCAGCCCAAAAACACCAAACCAACAGTGAAGTTTGGAGGTGGGAACATCATGGTGTGGGGCTGTTTTTCAGCATATGGTACTGGCAAACTTCAAATAATTGAAGGAAGGATGAATGGAAAAATGTACAGAGACATTCTTGATAAAAATCTGCTTCCATCTACCAGGATGATGAAGATGAAAYGTGGCTGGACATTTCAGCAAGACAATGAGCCCAAACACAAAGCCAAGGAAACTCTCAGTTGGTTTCAGAGAAAGAAACTAAAGCTGCTGGAATGGCCCAGCCAATCACCTGACCTGAATCCAACAGAAAATCTCTGGAAAGAACTAAAGATCAGAGTTCATAGAAGAGGTCCACGAAACCTTCAAGATTTGAAGACTGTTTGTGTGGAAGAATGGGCCAAAATCACACCTGAGCAATGCATGCCACTAGTTTCTCCATACAGGAGGTGTCTTGAAGCTGTCATTTAAAACAAAGGCTTTTGTACAAAGTATTAGATAAATTTCAGTAAGCGTGTTCAATAATTTTTCCCTGTGCCATTCCACATTATTACAAATAACTTCATTTCTGGACATTTATGGTTTGATTTCTTTGTATGTATGGATCACTTGGGTTGTTACCGACATCTGGTGAAAATTTCATGTCATTATCACCTCTAGTAATATATTTACTGAGAAAAATGTTGACGTGTTCAATACTTATTTTACTCGCTGTATTAGCTCAACATCTTTAAGTTTCACTGAGATATACCTATTTTTGTGTAGGCTAAGGCCAATTAGCAGTCTCTTGAATTTGGTTACCTTTTAATTGGTTATAGGAATATACTTAATGATTATTTTCTGAAATTTTCATTAAAATCATTTTAATGATTAATTACACATTAGTACAAACATGCACACACTTTTTGATACTCCTGCTTCTCATTAGCTACAACAGGTAAGATATTTATTGATCATAACTTTCTATTTTCACAGTGCCCTACTTTAAAGTATCGGAAGTATCATTTTAAGTTTCCCCCTCCCCTCACTTCAGTGCGATCCCAAACAGGATGTGGAGTTCTTAAACATTGGCTACATAATAAGTGATGAACGAACACAGGTGTCAGAGGTTTGGATGATTTATGACAAAAGCCTGTGCATAATTTAGTCTACAGTATACTGAACTTCCAGATATGGTACAGTACAAGGTCTGTTGTCAAAATGTCAAATTCAGCTTGAAAAGAGAAGAAGGGCTCTTTTTTTATACCTCAATGTCAAACTGTCAAAAAAATATTTTCCGTCAATCAACTGATGTGACAAATGTCACTTTTAGCTTGAAGCACAAACCTTAAAACACATCACCTCAATCAGGAACTTTGTTTTTAAGCAGGAAAACTGAAGGGAAAAATGAACCGATTTGCAAAAGATTTTTTGCAGAGGAATGATTTTACCTGTAGGTGATTACCCTTTAAAGCACATCTGGTGTTGAACCAAGATTCTTGGCAAAAATAAGCTTTTTACCAAACTGAGTTACCGTTTTAATATTCTCAAAGCTGCCTTGGCACTATCCAATTTGCCTGCCCGTCTCTCCCAATTATCTGTTTTACACACATTAAACAGAACATTTGTTGGGCATTGATTTAAGTATTTAATCCAACCAAATAAACTTCACCCAGAAGAGGATGTGAATTGACTCACAATAATAAATGACCTTAAAACATCACAGGCAAATAGTCTGAATGAATGAGAAGGACATATTCTATAATAATCTTCACAGAACAGATTTGTGTACGAATGAGGAGATTGGGAAAAATACAAAACGAGTAGCTTCTCTTTAATCTGCATATAATCTGGAGGCGAACAACGTGATTGCCTCTTTAGTGAGAATCCATCCATCTTTGTTTTCTAAAACTGTTTTGTGCTTTGGCATCCCGGTTTCATACGGTTTAGATGTGGATGCATTACAAGTAATTAATCCTGTTAGAGTGAAAGATTAAAGGCAGCACACCTGGTTCTCCTGATGTTTGAGGCGTGAAGAGGTGAAGAAAATCTCTGTGCTGAAAAATGAATGTTGAACCGTAGCATAAATGCTCTGGAAATTTCTGATGTCCCTGTGGAGGGAGCTGCCAACAGAAGACAAATGACTTTTGCAGAGGTGTATAGTAACTATTTACTTTGTTACAATTCTTAATTCTTTTTGTTTGTTTGTTTGAGGATTTGTAATTTTACCAACAATTTTTAAAACTTGTAACTTTTGTTACATTCAAAACATAAAAATGGATCCTTTTACTTCTTTACTTTAAAATTTAACATCTAGTTACACGTTACAAATTTAAATATGACCAACTCATCATGAAAAGAGTGGTTTATGCACTCTAAAAAAAGAAAGTGTTGAATTTACATAACATAACTGGTCCCACAAAACCGTGTTGAGGAACTCAACCATGTGCAATTTTACAAACCATGATAGAACTAATTTTAAGACTTAGTACTTTTCTTATCAGTGAAATTCATTTTTACCAAAGTCATTTTCTGTTAACATATTTTTACTTTTACTTAGTCTGGACTCCCGTCACGTAAGAAATTGAGAAAATGAATTCAGATACACTATAATAAAAGACCCAGAATACTTTGAAGGAATGCATATCACCTGCTACCATTTCTGCCAGAGTTTTAGACTAAAATGATCTTAGGATGAGAAAGACAAGGTTGCTAAGGGGGTCATGTATTTTGTTGACCTGGAAAGGCTTCTGACTCTTGGTGCATTCCAGTAGTCCTGGGAAGTGGTAATATCCCTGTTCCCACTGGGAAGATTTAAACGGGAACACCCCCTTCCAGTGGCAATATTACACTGATATAGTGGAAGAAAGGCGACTGCCCCCAGTTTCAGTTTCAAGATGGTGGCTACTCACAGCTTTAGAAAGTTAACTAAGTTTTTACTGTTAATCATCTTCCTTAATTTTTTTGTGCATGTTTAATCACTCGCACAAGTGTGTGTTTGCTGTGCAATACTGTACACATTAAAATCGATGTTTATTTGCATGAGGTACGTAGTGTAGCTCTCTTTTTTGTCATTGTTTATATTGTAGCAGTGTTGTAGCTATAGGTTAGCGGCAGCAATACAATCGCCTGTCGGCTAACTGGAATGCAATTTATGGTTTCTTGGGAAATGACGTCATTACCATTTACCAGTTCTGGAAATATGATGCAAATGT
>NW_013952421.1:746028-755466 GCF_001266775.1 Austrofundulus limnaeus
CTTTTAAGACTTATCTGGTCCCTGCATAACCAAAGCAATAGTTTGGCATTCTTGGCACAAAGTTGAGCTTGTTCTGGGTGCAGGTTGGACTCAGCCAGGGCTGTCTCTTGTCTCTGATGTGTGGTGTTCCTGGACAGGATCTCATGGCACACATGTGGAAAGGAGTGTGTCTGGTTTGGGAACCACAGAGTCTCATCTCTGCTTGACATAGATGATGTGATTCTGTGGCCATGACCTTCAGCAGCTGGGACAAGAGTCAGTTCTTTTAAGTCCGAGGCCATGGTTCTCAACTAAAAACAGGTGGAAACACCCCTCCAGGGTTTGCTGTAAGTGAAGAGGCAACTTAGGCAGCTTGGGCAAAACTTTTGATTTACTGGTCCATGTACGGTCCAACCCTTGTGATCATGGATCATGAGTTCCTGAATAGAAAAGGCCAAAATGAGCTTCCTAGGTTTATGAGCTCAGCCTTAGAGTGAGAATAAAGAGGTAGAGCTGCTGCTCCTTTACATTAAAAGCAGTCAGCAGAGGTGGTTAGGACATATGATGCCTTCTGAATGCCTCCTTTTGTTGGGTTTCCAGGAATGTCTTACTGGTAAGAGACCTTTGAGCAAGAACTCGCAAGATAAATTATAGATTATAAATCACCTCTGGCCTGGGAACGTCTTGGGATTCCTCTGGTGGAGCTGGAGAGTGTCTGGGGTTTCTCTGATAAGTGGTAGTAGATGGAGATGCTCTAACCATTTTAGTCAAATCTTAATGTTATGAATAATTTCATTCAAGAATACATTGAGGATGACTCACAGCTACGTCAGATTTTAGCTTAATAGCTGCAAATCGGACTAAGTAAAAGACAATTTTGTATTATTTAAAGTTGAAGAGCTGTGGTGGCTGTCTAGAATTTGGTTGCCTCCAAATATTGTTGAGCTGTACATCCAGTCATTATTTTCTAAAAGGTTCATTAAAATCCATCTGGTGGTTCATGAGATATTTTACTAACAGACATAAGCAAAATGCTAATCATGATCTGCCTTTGTCCTTCATCTGCAGGCAGTAATAAATACAGAAGTAACCAGGTGTATACGTGTGTGTTTTTCGTGGGAGAGGTAACAATGGAGTGGTGGTGGTGGTGGGTGTGTGTGTGTGTGTGTGTGTGTTTGTGTGTGTGTGTGTGTGTGTGTGTGNCACACACACACACACACACACACACACACACACACACACACACACATTGAATCTATCTTCCCGTTTCCTTTCTTTGTTGCTACCTCAGACTTTCCGCTCTTCCCTTTCTGCCTATTTTCACCAACTTTATCTCATCTTCAGAAACAACAAAGCCTCTCCGGCCCCCCCGCCTCTGACTTCTGGTGAGGGACACAGTGTACTTGATTTTGCAGCGACTTAAAAAAAAAAGAAAAAGAAAAAGAAAAAAAATAAAGAAAAACCCAGAAGAACTTAAGTGATGTGCTCATTATTTAAGCATGAGCTGGCATTTTATTCTCCCCAGTCATTTTTAGCTCTGGTTCCGTTCGCGTAAAAATGATTAGTGTAGCAGTATCTGGATAGTGGAAAGCTTGCACTCATAACTGCGCACAATTCAAAAGCCTTCGGGGGTTTGATCATATATCTGTCTACTTTAGTCTCTATGTGATGCAGGGTCTCTTCTGCAAGCTGGTAAAGACAAAGTGAAGCTTAATGTGTAAGAACATTTGGATTACTGGAAGAGCGAGGTGTATAAGGGCCTCCGTTGCCAGTAAATTACTTAAGCTCTACATGGCTTTCGCAGAATTTTGATAATGCTGCCATGTAAAAGAACACTGTACCATCTGTGTCTGGGATTATAGGAGGAGGATGGGACTCTGAGCACTGGGATTCAGCCTCTACACTTTACACTGTTTGCTTCTGACTCCGATCTGAGCTGGATTTAAATATAGCCTCCTGCTTCTGCTGCTATCAGACGACGGAGATGCTTGTTTATCAAATAAATGGAGTGTACAGCTGGGATTTTCCCCCTCATTTTAAAATTTGTTTTATCACGGTTCACCACAAGATCGTGACATTTTCAGTTCTCAGAGTCTCCGAGCGCTCGGGCTCAACAATCAAAGATGTCGAACATTTTTTTTCCCTCTTCAACCACGCCATACACAGTTTGTTCTACTCATCATAAAAATTGCCACAGAAATGTTCATCCTAATGATGTCATTGCCATGGAAACACGTTTAGTTTTCAGAGTCTCATACACAGAATCAGCATAGCAAAAAATAAATAAATTTTTTTAAAAAAAGGTGGGGAATGATGGTGTGGCAACAAAAGCAACAAGTCTTTTCCCCTTCAGAGCTGCCTCAAAAATAACTTTGTTTGCCCTTTAACGCACCCAACATCCACATCATTATTCCATGCTCCGCATTTCATGTGGTGGCATCCCTTCGACTGGAACAGACCAGCACTTGATGTGCTCTTGTGGTGTGAAGCAGGCAGTGCATAAAACAGGGGATCTTTTAGGAATCCAAATATTGCATCAAAAATGCATGAGTTTCCAACCTTTTTTTTAAAAAAAAAAACAGCGATGTGAATTTTAGTTCACTGGCATGGCTCTCCTCATTTGACACCCTGGAATGAATTTAAGCTGGACTTCCTTTGAGCTGCGAGAACGTTGCCGCGTTAAAAAGAAAACCTTGTGAGATTTACTGTCTTGAAGCAGATGTCTAACAGCTGAGCTGAACCTTTTTTTAGAGGTTAATTGTAATCAGGCTGTGTATGCTGAATCATAGCTGAACTTTGTAACGCTAAAAAAAACAAAACTCTTGGCAGTGAGCTCAACTTGGTAGTGATTTATCAACATTGCAAGTTTTGAGTTATACTTCTGCCATGTGGAATAAAGAATAAACCCCCTGATGTCCTAACATTTAAAAGTGTCAATCTAAACATTTTGACTCAACTGTTCAGTTTATCATGATTGGACAGAGTTTTATAACAGTATTTGTGAGCAAGAAGAAATTAATCAGCAGTTATTATTAAAAGAACGTATTTAGGGCACTTTTTATAACCTGTAAGTAAAAAAAAAAGACATTGTCCTCAGAGACCTAATGGTTTCAAATTGTTACTGTTTGCTTTTAACCACAAGAGGGTGACGTGCACCACTACCCCAGCACGACATCAGACCGACTTGTCTAAACAAATTTAGGTTAAGCATCACCCCCTTTCTTTAAATAGTCTGTTTTTGTTTTTTGAAGCAATCTAGAGATGAGGTAACTTAAGGTGGCCTAAAAATATTATAAGGTGGTGCAAAAAAAAAAAAAAGATTTCTACGGTGATTTAGTCAACATTTATATTAATTACACAAATTTATTTGAAATTTAAAAATGTTTTTTTAGCATCTTCTTTTATTGCTATACTAAATATTTTCTATGTGTTTTGGCGCATATACGATGTTAACAAATATAGAAAAACATTCATTTAGTCTGAAATCTTGATGTTTAATGCTGGTAGCTGCTTACAAAACTAGACAAAAGAAAATTATATAAACTGTCACACATTCTGGAAAACATCTTATTTTTTCTTGTCAAAACCTAAATGAGAATTTGAAATTTTGATCAGCTTTTCCCAATCAATAATGAAATCACTTCCCTCTCAGGACTTCCATCTGTTTGGACAGTTTGTTTTATTTGTCAGATTGAGCTATGTGGACATTTTTTATTGAATCTTTTCATTTAAAAAAACGTGGAAATATTGCTGCTCGCACAGCTAATATAAAGTAAAATGAGCAAAGCTTTTTTGCAGGATATAGTCAGTGAGAGAAGGAGAGGAGGAGGAAGAGGATTCTGGACTTTTATTCAAACTGTGCATGCATCCAGTAATTCAGTCGTGCAGTGGAGCCACCGCTCTGACCAAATAAGACTGGACACAGAAAGTCAGTCATCTGGCCCTCGGGTCATCACAGCCTGCCTCCATCAGAAAACCTCTTCGCAATCTGCAGAGCTGATGTGATAACAGCTGAGTTTTTGGAGCAGCTCGACTAATAAATGTCTCTTTTTT
This sequence comes from Austrofundulus limnaeus, assembly GCF_001266775.1. Lineage (NCBI taxonomy): Eukaryota > Metazoa > Chordata > Actinopteri > Cyprinodontiformes > Rivulidae > Austrofundulus > Austrofundulus limnaeus. The sequence continues at coordinate 750,061 of NW_013952421.1, forward strand.
TATTATTACTATATTTTTTTCTCAAAGCGGCCAGCTGCTGAGCCTGGAGGACGGGACGTCCTCTGGCAGAGGACAGGAACCGGAGGGGATGAAGAGGGAGGGACCCAGCGAGTACGAGATAAGCCTGGAGAATAAAAACAAACAGGTACGTCACCCCCACCCCCACACACACACACACACACCATGCTCCTTAACACATAGAGAGGTGTAGTAAAAATGCTGTCAGTTGCACCTGGTTAAGTAAAACGAGGAGTTGGGGGTGTGGGGAGGGTGGGTGGCGGTGATCAATTGACACTGCCTTCCTTGACACAAAACAAAAAGAAAAAAACTGAGGGTCCCATTCAGATCTATTTCTGTCTCTGTTGACATGAAAAAGAACACCCAGGGTACCAACCGCCACGGCGACAGGAAGAGAGGAGATGCTAGGTTGTCATGGTAACAGCTAATAACTGCTTGTGGTGGCTGGATATGACTTTACTCCTCAGAGCCAACTGAAGGGTTTGCTGTGGCCTCTGCAGAGCAGGTGTGTGTGTGTGTGTGTGTTTGTGTGTGTGTGTGTGGGGGGGGGGGTTACAAGTGTTTATCACAGAAATCAAGTGTGAGTAATGCTGACAACAGATATTTAAAAGATTCTGAGTCCCTTTAAGTGTGTGGAAGTTGCCGTGAAAAGGTAGCTTTTTATAGCTCAGACTGTCACTCCTGGTTTTGCGCCGGCTCGGACTGCCTGTCACTGTGGCTCTGTGTCACGAGCGATAATGTGCACTCAGGTCAGGAAACGAAGCGTAGTGCAGCAGAGGATTTTACTGTCAGTTGGATTCTTTGAACACAATGTGGATGGAAACCTCCCAAAGAGCTGGGACGCCGCAGGATGATCACGCTCGGTTTTATGTCTCTGATGGAGGAAAGTGTGCGGCATTCAGAACCTGAAGGAGCGAACGCAGACAGCACAGCTCCTTACATGTGATGTGCTTCGGCTCTTTTTGTGCACATAATTTGCTCCAGATAAGAGCCCTGGCATAATGCCTGAAATATGAATGCTAATGTAAAATGTATGAGAAACAAATGAGAGAGGGCAACCTAACTTAAGAGGAGGAAGGAGGCAGCGGAGCTGGAAAAAAATCATCCGTCCGGACTGGAAGTGGGGAATTCTGTTACATCTCAGCTGACATATCCAAGCATATCAATACTCACACTCGCTCAGAGCCTCCTAAGCCTAGAATTGACCCACATTTGAATTTTTACTTTGGGATCAGCACTAAATTGTTTCATATAATCCGGAGTCCAAGAGGGGACACTTTAGGATCGTTTGGGATGCTGCAAATGAGCAGAAGAGGCGATACTGAAGCTTTATCTACTCATCCTGCAGCTTTCCTCCTCCCTTTACTGACCTTTTCCTTCTTTCTTTGTCCTTCTACAGGAGTGAGACCGTGCTGCATCAGTTTTGCTGCCCAGCCCCTGAACATCCAGAGGCTGATACCTCTGGCTCATCTGGGTAAGACCCTTTATCCAGCAACTCATACTTCTCGTCTTTTCTTTTTTTTAAATTTCCATCCAAATGAATCTGCACATCTGAGTTGAGCATTCAGAGTCCCGTCAGCACTCGAGCTTTCATTCATGCTTTGTGCTGAACTGGACAGATTATCAGCGTGAAACGGTGCAGTTATTGACCCACGAGGCCAAACAATGCAGTGAGATGGTTAATAAAAGAGCTATAGAACTATGGATCCCAAGTCTGTCTGCAACTCACAAGAAAACAACAGAGGAGGAGGTGGGATGATGTATGAACTGATACTGCCACTATCAAAGCACCCATGGCAACCCTGAAATGACGCAACAGTTATCTCTGCCATAGTAACAGGAGAATCTACAGTAGCCAGTTTACCAGCCTGATTCTGCGTGGGCAGCAGTTAAACGTATGAGTGTGGGAACTTTTTTGGATTGCATCGCGCTGATATGAGCAGTGTTTTCAAGAACGCATGCATGTTTCCCTCCAGATATCGCTTCTTTTCCATCCTGTTTCTAAATATGATCATCAGCATCATCTAACTGCTGCATCTTCTGCTGCAAAATCTTCTGCTGTTTATTTCTTCCAATTATTTAGCTGCCTGTTCTAAGACCGTGTCTTGTGTACTCATCTCATTGCGATTATCTCCACCTCATCCATTCCCCATTAAATCCCCCTCTCTTATTAATATCACCATCTGTCTGCCTGGAATCCCTCTCCCTTTCTCTCTGATCCGAACGTTTTAACTCCCGTACGCCCACGTATACGACCGGCGATTTGGACAGGATAACCGCTCAGCGGCCCGCGGACGAACAGCTGAGGCGACGAGACGAGGAGGAGATGTTGGAGCACCAGCACGGCTCCTTATTTATCATCTTCATCGTCAGCACGGGTTGTTTTGCTGTTGCTGTTGGCTGCAGCTCCGATGCACGCAGACATCCTCCCGAATCCATCAGTGCACTCAAACCTCCCCAGAGACGCCATGAGATCTGCCTCCGAGCCTAACCTGCTGCACCTTTAGCACTTGCTTCCGCCTTTAAAGATCCTTCAGATCTTTAGAAGTGGGTTGGGGGCTGGGGGGTTCTGTGGAAAGGTTCTAAACAATCAATATCCTACTTGTTGTAGATAGCTTATTGGAGCATTTCTGGTTGAATAGATAGAGCTAAATCCTGACCAGTATTACAACTATTTCAGTATGAGGGGTTTATTCACATTTGTTGTTGTTCAGCACAAGTGAGTCGTTTTTTTTTATGTTCACTTGTGGAACATAAAAAAACAACAAATTCTCTTGTTTTAAAAACTTTTAAAGCTACATTTCTTTTAGACACGAGTTCTGTCACTTTTATTATATTATTATTTTTTTGCCTGAAGGCATGAATCATCTGTTTGTCTGTCCGTCCATCTGTTAACAGTTTTCTTGTCAGCTCTATTCCTCTTCCACCTTTTAAAGGATTTTGATGAAACTTGGTGAGAAGTATCATCACTCAGAGGCTGCACATATTGCTGGTATTTTGTACTGCACTCAGTGTTCTACCCCTTTGCTACAGTGAGCTTGTCACCTTGACTTTTTTGTTTTTGTTTTTATTAATAAAAATCTTCAGGTATTTGGCTCGAGTCACTGTGCAGGAATGGCAAAGGAGAAATAAGAAAGAAAAGATAATCAGATTGATTCCTAAATCAGAAAAAAGTCCTTGACAAAGTGTTTTGAGTTTGTTTTTGTCATCGTTAGTACTAAATGCCAAACATTGTAAACTGAAATTTATGATTAAAATACAGAATAACATTTTATCCTCTCTTAACTTCCAGACTCAAAAGAACCAACACACAGACACACACAAAAACATACACACATGTTATTTTTATCTTTGGAACTTTGCATTGACTTCCATTCATTTCTACAGCATAACCCTGACCCTTCACCCTAAAACAAACCACTCCAGTACATGCCTGACCCTATATCTAGCCTAAACTCAATTCACATCTTAGTCCTAACCCTAACTTTAGATCCATCAACGATATTTCCCCCGATGGGAACTGGGCTTTTGTTCCTGTAAGGAACAGTTCCTCACAAGACAAATGTCCACACAATGACACAAAATGAAAAAGAAATAATGTCACTAAATTTCCAATATAAAGACATGTACACACTTAAACACAGGGGCTTTGGCCCCAGCTGAAATCCGATTGGCCCCCTGAAGTGCCCCTGTCCTTCACCTGTGAGCGATGATGGTCGATGCAGTTCCATGTCCAAACACTGGAGGCGCTAATAATTCAAATGGGAAAGTCCAGCATGAATCAAGCTGACAGAAATCTTCTGCAGAAAAAGTCTTTCAGCTGACAAACGATGCTGTGTGTTTGAGAGAATTGTATCTATGTGCAGTGAAAATGTATGTAAAACTGGTAAAAATTACATTACAGGTTTGAACACAACTAGTTAAATGTAAACACTTTACCAAAACTGGAGATTTGTGTGAAAGGATGCTGAACAAACACTTTGCCCCTCTATGAATACAGTGACCCCTTGATGGCCCCTTATTCAGACAAATCCTCGATCTGCCACTGCTTAAACAGGCTGGGTTTGTTCTCAGGTTCATATCTGATGATCTCTGAGCTAATGGTGAGTCCAAGCAGGGCCAAGACCAACGTGGACTGTTGCCATCTGATGACTACTTTAATCTAAAAACGTCCTGGTGGTTTATGCAAAAACTGCTTCATAAAACCTTTATACAGCTGCCAGAGTTTTGTTGTCGAAGTTCATATTGCCCGAGTTCCTTGATTTCAGTTCTTGGTATCCGTGTTTGAGTTCTCCTGGTTGTTCCTGACAGGTTGTTTTCAGTTTTCAGCTGTGTTTTTCTGCTACTACAGCCCGGTCGGGCATTTTTAGGTTTCATTCACCATGTTTGCAGCTACCGTTTCCTCTCAGCTGCTCTGTCTTGCCTTGTCACACACACCTGTCAGCCATCTGTAATCATCTCACCTGTTCTCACCTGCCAGTCATCTGTCCCAGTAGATATAAGCTCCCTGGTTTTACTCACTTCCTGTCATATCCATGTATGTACGTCTCTGCAACTTATGGCCTGTGTTGGTCCTAGGATTTTCGTACATTAACATGTTTGTTTTAGTTTATTTAACAAATCCCTTTTTGGTTTATACTTCCTGTCTGCACGCTTGGGTCCTCGCCAAACTCCAAACCACCACAACTGTTGCAGTCAGGTTTGCACTACATGGTTATTCTGGCAGAAATATTACAATATTCCTGCTGAAGGAGCCCCCGGGCTGCACAGGAAGTGCCACAGCAAGCAGCAGCTGCAGCTAAAATGTAGCATTTGCACAAACCACTGTGGAATTTTTGAGTTATTTTAAGCAAGCAGCTATCTAGTCTGAACCGCGCTCGGACTCTTGTAGCTCGAAATTAAAGTCTCATTTCTTCAAACCGAGGTTGTTCAAAGAGCTATCTACAACAGATAAGATATCAATTTTTCATAACTTTCCACGGAACTTTATTTCAAAAGATCTGAAGCCTTGCTTCAGGTGTGTAGGTGTGCGTCCTCCCCTGGGTGTACAGTACTACGAGTCTCTGAGGGACTTGGAGCGATGTGAGTCGACAAATGCGCCGCAGCGGCACACACTCAGGCATGTTTATTCTGTGTTTAGCTGCTGCTGCATATGATTTGTGAGCATGCATGTGAGAATAAAAACAAGAAAAAGTGCCATAATGTTCACGTCATTATGAAGACTTTGGCTGGCCAGATGCATTTAAAACCCTCTAATGTATTCTAATGTACTCTAATGTATTCTGATGCAGCACCAGGGCATGGCAGTGTTTTAATAGAGTTTTTGATAGAGACAGCCTCCAGCATACACACACACACACACACACACACACACACACACACACACAC
>NW_013952421.1:756070-761053 GCF_001266775.1 Austrofundulus limnaeus
CTACAGCCTAACCCTGACCACAAACCCTAAGGCTAACCTCACAGGTACCTACCTGACCCTAAAACTAACCTAAACTCTATTCATACGTTGGTCCTAAACCCAACCCCCAACCCACCAATGGCATTTAAACAAAATGGGGACTCGACTTTTGTCCCCAAATGCACCAGTTTTCCCCAAATGTAGGCATTTTGTCTTAAAATTGCCCCCAAATGTCACCGGAAACAATCCCCCATCACACATACACATCTCCACCAATCGACCAGCAGCCACTTCTTGCCTCTGCCTCCCTCATCTCCTTTTTTTTTTTCTTCTAGCCGAAGGTAAAAATCTGGAAGATGTGGAGACTCCAGGTGCTCTGCTAACACTGAGAGCAAAGATGGGTGTTTACTCTTCTATCCATTCTCTCCCCAGCACCTCTGTCAGGGCCCATCCATCCTCTTTCACACGGCCCTTCAGCCAGTATTAGCATCCGAATGATGATCGACGATGTTTTCATTGGCTCTGATACTATAAACCCTCACCACTTCAGAAAGAGCTAGCAGCTAATTACAAGGGGTACCTTTAAAAAGGGTGTGAGTGTGAATTTCGCTACTCCTCCACACTCTCTTGATCTTTCTGCAGATTTGTTTGAACGCTGATGAATGATTAAATATCTTCCTGTGGGTTTATCACCCTTCGCGGAGCCTTGTTAAGGTGTTTGATGTGCTCACCGTTCCTCCGTTTCCCCACCTCCCCTCAGATAGAGGAGCTGGAGCAGAGGTACGGAGGCCATCTCATCGCCAGGCGGGCGGCCCGCCGCATCCAGACGGCCTTCCGTCAGTACCAGCTCAGCAAGAACTTCCAGAAGATCCGCAACTCGCTGTCGGAGAGCAAGCTGCCCCGCCGGATCTCCCTGCGCCAGCCCAGTCCGTCGGGCCGGAACCGGAACGCGGCCCAGAGGCACAGTTACTCTCTGCACCCCGGAGGAGGACAGATACCTTTGCGCTCGAAAACGCCCCCTCCTCCTCCGTGTCGCTCCACGTCTCTGCCCCCGTCTCCTGCGTCGGGCCCGACGAACGCCCCATCTTCCACCTCCAACCAGGCCCCACCTCAAACCCCTGGACCCACCCTCACACAGCTGGAGGACTGCTTCTCTGAACAAGTCAGTGCTTTTTTCTGTTCTTTAAACTCATGATTAAAAAAAATATTAAAAAAGTGACTGAACAACCATCTATTCAAAATGACTAAATGAACATGATAAACTGGACTTTATAGTGAAATGTTTGTGATCCATCACATCAAACAGAAAATTAAGTCAGATTTGATCAAAGTGACCAAAACCCTTTGATCTCTGGATCATCCTGATATCATGAACAGTCCCAGATGATTTGTCTTCCTGATCAGGTAGATGATCAGGTTATATTCAGTAGATTAAATTTTTGTGGTGGCCATAACCCCCAACCCCCATAAATTACGCCTATAAGGATTTGGTCTGAATCCTATGGTGCACAAAAGAAGCTTTTCTTCTCAAAATCATGTCTTGTTGCTACTGGTCAAAAAAGCATTAAGATTACTGTATATTTCTACATCAAAGGACTTATATATGTTTTTATTCATTATATATGCAATTATTGCAAATGTTTCACTATAGCATGCCTATTTCTCAACTTCTGACTTAATCCTCAGTTTGATGTGATGGGTCATTTTTCAGTATGACTGATTATAATAAAATTTGTTTCCTGGCAATGAATCTTGGTAACTTGAACACCTCATAAATGTTTATAGGTAATGAAAGAGTTTTCATGGAACACGTTTTCTTTCTGATTACAACGTGCCCAGTTAGTAGGACAGATTTTTAGCAAAACAATTCACGTTTGTAAAGGTATACATATTTATAAAAGCTCAATTTTGGCACTTCAACAAACCCACATCAACTGTAAAATCTAAACCTCATTTTTTCACAATTTACTCCATGATGTGTTCAACCTAAACCACTTTTAGCACTTTCCCAGTGACTCTTGTGAGGGAAATATTCAGAGAAAAGTACAAAATAAATTCTGAGAGCAGCACTACACCGGACTCATGCTGCCAACTGGTAAAAAGATTTATTTCTTACCATATAATCAAACCAAACATGAAGTCAGAGCAAAAATATATTCCAGTTTTCTGTAAGCTCAGCAAACATTCCTGTAGACAAATACTTTGCAAAACAAAAAAATCACTTCACTCTACAGGGTAACAGTAAGTGTGGAGAAAAATGTCCAGTAGGCCTGATCTGTTTACCTCTGGCCTCAGAATTTCATTGACATCCCAGTTTAGACCCTCATTTAGCCAAGGAGCTCATCAGTACAGTGTTATTTATACCTGATAGGTGGGTTTTCAATGATGCAAGTACACTTAGAACAAAGTGTGTGTTTGGTAGATTATTTCTTTGTCGTACCAGGGCTTTAAAAAAACTGGAAAAATCTTTATTTTGGTGTTTAAGCGAGCAGCTACAAAAATCAGTAAAATGTAAACAGGAACAGAAATTGTCAAGTGTTTGCATATTTTTTTCTTTTGTAATAGTTTACTTTCTAAATTTCCCGAACAGTCGGTTAAGTAAAGGGTTTAAACTGATACAATTCATAGTTTTGTTATTGATTTCAGACCCTTAAATAAAACTCACAAATAAAGATCACATGCTGCTTTCAGCATAAGACAAAAAAAAAATAAAAAAAATAAATAAATAAAAACCGACTGACTCCAAAAGCTTGATACAAACTCTTGTTTGAATGCTGAAGCCTGCTCTGCTGTGTAACATTACTGTACAGTCACTATTAACAAGACTATTTATAATTAACTTCAAGCTGTCATTAACTTTCCCACACATGAATCATGCTCTTTGACCAAAGCTGATTGCTAATTTAATTAGATTTTTTTAATAATCATATTTGCAGCTTCACTCCTTGGCTCAGTCCATCGATGACGCCCTTCGTGGTTGGAGCATGTCAGAGAGCGGCGAGGGGAAAGGCCTGCTGATTGACCCCGGGGCCCTCCGTGCAGCGGCAGAGAGTGCTGGTCTGCCCCGCAGTGCCAGCTCCCTGCTCATGGCCTTCAGGGACGTCACAGTTCACATCGACAGCAACAGCTCCTACACCATCTCCTCCACCACCACCACAACCACCACCTCTCTGGGGAACTCAGGAGGAGGTCCGGGCAGCAGGAAGACATCTGTGAGCGGGACGGGCGGAGGAGGAGATGGCCTGCCGGCGGAGGAGCCAGAGTTCCCCGCACCTCCTCCCAGCGAGGAGCTGGAAATGGTCGACCCAGGGTCCAGGAGGGGCTCGGCAGTGCCGGCTGTAGGAGGGGTTGGTTCGGAGGGCGAGGGCAGCTCGGACAGACTGGGATCCACCTCCACCTCTATCTCTACTTCCACTTCCGTTTCCACCTCGGCCCAGTCAAACCAGCAGCCTGCTCAGATTTACACTCAGTACCAGCAGTACCACTACACTCATCCTCAGCAGATCCCCCCGGGTCAGACTCCTGAGGCCCTGCAGGCTCTGGTGGTCTCTTTGCCAAGGGACCGTTGCCAGGACCCGATTTCCTGCCGCTCACCAACCCTGTCCACTGACACCCACCGAAAACGCCTCTACCGTATCGGACTCAACCTCTTCAACGTGTGAGTGGGAAGATATCTGATTTTAACAAACCTTCTCAAACAGCAGCAGCTTAGTGTGTGATTGGGCTTCATATTGTTGATTTCCCCATTTGTAACTACTTTTATGTACTTTTTGACCTTAGTGATTTTTACATAATTGTGAGTAACTTTTTGAAAAGATAGATGCTATGACTTCTATATTTTTCTTCTTTTCAGAATATTTATCTAAAAATATTTTGAAATCTGCTTCTGGATTTGTCGTCCTATGCTACTTTTAGTTTATCTACTACTTGGCTACTTTTAGTTATTAACAAACCTTTTGTTACATTTAGCTTTTTGTTGCTTTTAGTGGCTCTTGCTATTTTAGCTTTAAGTTATTATTTTTCGTCTTTTAGCTGGAGTGTTATTACTTCAAATTTTAAGTACACTTTTGCTACATTTTGTTGTCAGCCTTTTTGTTATTTTTAGTTTCTAACTAGGTTGTGTCTTTTGCTTTTAGATAAACATTTACTACTCTAGCTTGTATAGCTGTTTTAGCTATTCTTAGCTACTTTAGTTTGGCCTTTTGATACTTTTTACTAGACCTTTACTACATTGGTTTTTTGCATACCTTTTTTTGCTAAATTTAGCTTTTAGCTACTTTAAACTGCTTTTAGCCTTTAGCTACCATTTTGCTACATTTTGCTAAACCTTTACTCTTTTTTTTTAATCTTGTGCTGTTTTTGCATTTAGCTACCTTTTTGGTAGTTTTAGTTTTGAATAGCTTGTGCTACCTTTAGCATCTAGCTAGCCTTTTGCTACTTTTAGTTATTCTGTTGTACATTTAGCTTTTGGTTAGCCTTTTGCTACTTTTGACTTCTAACTAAACTTTTTCTAATTTAGAGTTTTAGTTAGCCCTTTTCTGCTTTTGGCTTTTAGCTAGTATTGTGCTTTTAGCTTTAACAATTCAGTTTCAGCTCAGTCAGCGAAGTCACGCAGCACTCAGCATTCACACCACATTTTCCACAGAACATACAGGGTTTTTTTTTAGTTAATGTTTGAGATTGTTGGGTGGAGCTGCCAATTTAGCTCCAACTTAAAAGGGTGTGATGTCCGTGAAATAAGAGATGACGAGAGAGCAAAATGTAGCAGAACAGCAAGAAAGGCACGAATGGCGTCAGAGCCCCTCAGACTCTATAAACAGAGTCTACGGTTGGCCTCCGTTTAATATTAGTTCATACAAATTAAAGTAAATTAACTCAGTGGCAGCTGAACTGATCCCCAAGTCCTGAGCTCACAGCTTTTCTGCATGACTGCTCTCTTCTTTTTCCTGTTTGGCCTCCCTCTTACACACACACACACACACACACACACACACACACACACAC
>NW_013952421.1:761758-763764 GCF_001266775.1 Austrofundulus limnaeus
TAGTTGGGGGCACAGGTCTCTGCTACTGTTATTTTGTGGGTCAAAAGCTGAAAAGTTTTGGAACCACTGCACTTTGGTTCCCAAAGTTGGAATTGGGACCCAATTATGGGTCATAAAGCACCTTGAATAATCTCCAGAAATCAATTTAAAGGGTAATAAAATAATTGCTGATGTACTATTTTCCCTATAATTATTACAAAAAAACACAAAATAATTATAAACAAGTAATTATAATTGTGTATAAGCTGTTTAGATTGTCAAAAAGCCTGTGTTTTTAGAGTTTTTAACAAAGTTCGTGTACTCAGACCAGTAATATTTGGGGTCACAAGCTTTTGCCATGGATATTTTGTGGGTCAGAAGATAAAACGTTTGGGAACCACTGGATTACACTATAGAGCTTTTACAGTCATTTTCAAAACGTTTTGGCAAAAAAACACTGAATTAAAGTTTGGAAAAACTGTATCATGACTTTTCAGACATCCTGAAGTTGTCAGTGCTGTGCTCCTAAAGACCCTACTGCAGCAAGGCTGGTAAGCGATAAACAAAACTGAGTGTAACAGCTAAAAGAACAAACAGAAGACCCTGGAGAGCAGGCAGATGAGTAATAAAAGGACTGTGGAGAAACTCCGTGTGTCAAAGTGAATTCTTACAACACGGAACAAAGAAAATCGTGAATCTATTGTTCAGACTTTCAGTTGCTGTGAGCAGCTCCACGTTTTGTCAGTATGAGACAAATAAAAGTTGTAGTTTCTTCACGGTCTTAAAAACAATTGTTGGTGAAATCATTTCAATTTCAGGTCCTTTCAAAAAATAACTGAGCGCAAATCTGATTTTTCTATGCTTGGTCGTTCACATTATAATTTAAATGTGACTTCCATCAGATTCCAAAGATACCAAAAGATGAAAAAGTTGCAAAACAAACTTTAAAGATTTATTTTTTTAGATTGCTTATCACAGTTTAGACACTACAGATAAAAAATGATCTGTCTTTAATTAGTTTACTTATTTCAAAACGTCAAAAATAAAGTATTGCAAGCGTTTCCCACATATTAACACAATGAATCAAACTCCTTTGACATACAGTACCTGAATTTAACACACCTCTAAATACACACTAATACATACTTAATATACTTAATGTTTCTTCTTGTATTCAGTCCACGCACATAGATCCAGTAGAAAGGGGACTTTTGCTGAGCTTGTTGTAAAGGTTGTAGAATTAGGCCATAAAAATGTTCAAACACCCTCACTTCCTTTCACTGAGCTACATGTGCACAACAACACACTTGCACACTCAGACTCATGGATGTACTTCCTCCATCACCACAGCCTGTTTTCAACCTTTTATGTGCCTCTCCCTCGTACTCTTTAAGTTTCATCATGTTGTCACGCTCGCCACTCTTCTTCCTTCCCTCTAATCTCCAGCTGTCACCGGAAACTGTCTCCCCCATTCGCATTTGCACGGCATGTGTGTGTGTGTTTGCACATGAGTGTGTGCGTCCAGGTCAGCCACTCTAATGGAGGTATGACTGTAAGAGAGAGAGAGAGAGAGAGAGCGAGGCCATCGGCACACTTTGAAAAGTGATATGCGTTGTTTAATGTGATAGTCTGATGATTTTTGAAGTAGTGTTCCGTCTAATCTGAGTAAAAAGTACCTTATGATCGGTACCATCAGTCACAGAGCAGGGATGTCATGATTTCTGATCTTTCAGCATTTATTTTTTTCTGTTTTGAAGGTTGCTTTCATGTTTGTTTAGTGATTTTTTTTTGTGTTCAGTGTATTCCATTGCCTTCTTGTGTTTCTATATATCCTATGTCACACCCACTTACACCTGTTCTCTGTTGTCATTTTGCCCAAGTATCTCCACTTTTCTCATCATCCCCAGTCCTTTTAGTCTCCCAGTTTGTACCGATCCTGGGGTCAGGCATTGTGTATTTTTCAATGCCATGTCCAGTTTTCCTCTGTATTATATATATACATACACATATATATACATACACACACA
>NW_013952421.1:763968-766646 GCF_001266775.1 Austrofundulus limnaeus
ATATATATATATATATATATATACTGTATATGCATTACAGTGTTTGTTTAGTTTGCTGCTGTTTTTCTTTTCAAATGAATAACTTGTCATTAGCCGTTAGCATAGCCTGGAGCGCGTACGTCAAGGTCAAGGCCGCCCGAGCCAGATTTTGCTTTTTGTTCACAAAATAACATTTTCACTGGATTAAAACTGGGCTACTAGTCTGTGAAAAATTTAATAGTATTTTGTTTAAAACCTGATTGTAATGTACTGATGCTTAAAGGCAGGTACAAAAATTTTAGGATGAGAACATTCAGTTGGAATTTATTGGTAATCTTTGCTTTTGATATAAGAAGCAACAAAAATCATCTAAATGGGACTGATTGAACTCTTCATTAAAACTGAGCTAGAATTTTCTTACTCCAGTAATTTTTACAGGTAAATTGATACAGAAATGTGACATGCAGGATTAAGTTTGGGTCAATCCATGGATGTCATCATGACCTTCTGACCTTTTATTTTTGTCTCCTAACAGCTGCGTAGTGGACGAGATGGATTTCTCCAACATGGAACTGGATGAAGCTCTGAGGAAGTTTCAGGCTCACGTTCGTGTTCAGGGAGAAGCGCAGAAAGTGGAGAGACTCATTGAAGCTTTTAGGTGAGACCCGATCACAACCCGGCAAACACTGAGCAGAGCTTTTCCCGTCTCTCTGAACCTCAGAAAAGGACCAGACTTTTTGCTGCAGCCTAATAGGAAAAACATGAAAGCAGTGACAGAGTTCAGACATTTTACAATCGTGTTTTCAGTCTGAACGACAGGCTAATAGGACGACTGTAAAGACGCACAGTGTTTAGCTGCTGTAAGCCGGGATGACACCAAACGTATGATTAGTGAATTACACTGATTGCCTGTAACCTTTAACTAAACACTGCAGTGTGTTTGATTGTAAGCCACAATCACAACAGAGCCCTTCACTGCAGGCAATCAGTGTGGTTTTCATTGTGACAAAAATAGATGCTCTATTTTACTACTGTCTCTCCTGGATCACACATCATGCTTGACTGATCTTCTTTTGAGGGTACCTGGAAAGTTGTATTTTTGTTTACTAGTTGAATTCAAGCCAAGGCTACTTATAAGAGCATATTTGCAGTCAAAAGCATGGAGCCCGAATTAAACTTTTGCTCATTTTCTCAATCCTGAGTGAATAAATGTGAGCATTTCTGCTTGAACGTGACTCATTTAAACATCTGAGGACCTTGAGAGACCAACATCAGTTTGTCTGCACCGTGGACTGTTTTGCTTTTAACAAACTCATAGGAAACGTTTTATAAGGCTGTTTTATCTTTTGGCTGAAAATGATTTCGAAGCAACCAGACAAATAAGAGCTGCAGCAGGTGCTTTGTTCTGTCTTTGGAATGTTCCAGTGTTATCTAAAGTTTGTCCTCGGGACTAAACAAACAGCAAAAATCCCATTTTTTGTTTGCTGCTCCCGAGTAATAGCTTGTGTTTAGGATCGTTCTGCTGATGCGCTGCCATTTCCCTGAGGAGTGTCACCAGCATGACAGGACTTGAGTCATTGTTGCTTTGAACTTATTAACTGAAATGTCCTTTCTTACAACAAGGACAAGTGGTTACTATCATCAGAACTGTTCTGGCATGCACTGCTTACACCCAAATTGTTTCTAATTATCGGTAAAAATGTGTTCTAGCTACGTGTTTGCCATGGTTGCTTAGCCGTGGAGGAGTAAATCAGTTGTAGAAGTACATCCATTGATTGCTTTTACTAAAATATGTCCAGTGGTTATTGTTAAAGGAAATCAGAGAAGGGCTTGTTCCAGAACAGAGTTCAGCCATGGAAAATTTTTTTTTAAAGCTCAATAATTTTAAAACACTTCAAGTCAATTCTTTTATTTATTATTATTTTTTTATTTTTGTAAAAATTTATACAGGCTGGTCCTGTTGCATTGAGTTCAGAGTTTGTCACAATATATTCTGTGTATAAACTGTAAAAGAAACATATTAAATACTCAGTCAGTAGAACTGTATGACGGCAAAAATGGTGTAAAAATCCACAACATAATATTTGTCTGAACAGATATAATTTTTTGAGGTTTGACTTGGTTTAGATATGTTATGAAATAATCACTCTAACTAGTCGTTAGCTTGACTTCCTTCATTTCTCTCTGATTCTGCAAACTGGGATAGTTTTGATTGCTATCTACTGCAGGTTAGATACTGACTGTCTATAACATCACAAATACCCTTTTATTGGTATTAGTAACACACAAACCCATGCATATTGACCACTTTGACTGTTAACACATTTTTTAAACCATGTTTACCACATGCATTTGCACTGATAATCAGAAGATAATATAAACAACACATGGAAGTACAGATGGTGGGAATGTTGTTTGTTTCGTAGATATTTGGAAGCCTTGAAACCAAATTTCAAAACTTCTTCTACATCTGATCTTCTATTTAACAATGCCTCTCCCTATTTTTTAAATTAATTTCTCTAAATATATTTTTATTTTAGCAATAAAAGGACACAATTCTGCATATTATCACAAATTTCATCCAAACTATCCAAAATAAATTGAGAAAAGTCATAAACCTTTTTTAACACTGCGTCAATTTTAATTTTATTTATAAAAGAAGTTCTTGGATTTTTTTTATAACAGATACTGCTAATGGT
>NW_013952421.1:767401-774947 GCF_001266775.1 Austrofundulus limnaeus
ATGTTGAACTGTGTGGTCAGAAGCCTTTCTGATGAATCACACTGTCTGATGTAAAAGCTGTTCGAGCAGTTTTTAACTCAAGGATAACGTTAGAGGTGGACAGCAAGGTGGCTCAGTTGATGTTGCCTCTCAATAAGAAGGTTGCTGGATAAAATTCATCGGATGTAAACATCTGTTAACCTGATCCACTGTGGCCGACACACTCAAATGATGTTAAAAAACACATCAAATAGCAAAACTCTGTCAATTTGACATATTTTTGTTAAAATTTGGTGTTATAATAGTAGTTGAGAGTTTTTATAACCCATATTCTGAGTGTTACTCGAGTGGTCTGTTGGAGTCAACTATTTTTTGTATAATAAGCATGACAGAAAAGTTGTTTTTAAAGATCTTATGGTATTTTAGAGCTTGTATTCTTCAGAGAAACTTCTAAAATACTGATGATGCTTTAGGTTCTCTGGGAAATATGCTATTTCTGTTTCCAAATTTCAGTTCCTTTATTTATACAGGTGAGTCTCATTGAAACACTCATTTGCAAGAGAGACCTGCAATGTATACCAAATTTTAAAATGGCAACAGATTTAAGCACTGAATGAAACATAGCAGAGAGAACGTTCAAATGTATAATTAAACAGAACATTTTTAAATTTGCAAAAGCAACTATCATCCAGCATGCTCTGTTTTTTGGGACCTTAAGAGTATAAAAGTGTTGATTTTAGATCTTGTTAGAGAAAACCAGTTAAGTGTTGATCTAAATTTTGTCGCCATGTAAAGAAAAACACATCTTCAGCAGTCTATTAGGAGAAGCCTGTTCATTGTTCAAGAGGAGAAAGAAATGATCTTTGATTCTGATCTGATGGACAATCAGAACACCCACTGCAGTCATTAGTTAATCACATCACGCTCAGTCATTCGCTCCGAGTCTCTGGGTGCAAATTATAAAGTCATCAGTGAACTCCAAGCTGCAGCTGAATCTGAGTGCAGGTCAAAAAAAATAAATAAAAAGCTAAAGGACTGGGTGTTTTATCAAAAAAATCCAGACATCCCATTCCACATCTGTTACGTAATCATTGTTATGTCATCTGTTTGCAGCGTGTTGTGCAGGAGTTGATACTTTTACACAAAGTGGTATTTTGTGCCAGCTGGCGTCCAGTTTATATATATAAAGCTAAGAGATCAGGAGCTGGAGTTTAAATAAACTGCTTACATAAGAGGGAGATCTGGGCTGGAGAATGTGTGAATGAAACATAAATCCACGCACATGCTCAGACTCACCACTTCATTTACTCTCTACACGGCGGTGCACGTGCCCTATTTACATTCTGTGCGCTCCTGGAAAATTGCTGCAGAGTTACATCAACTTGGTAAATCAGGAGTGTTGTTGGTGTCTCTGTATGTGTGCTTGTTATTAGCGCAGAGCTGCTTCGGAGCTCCCTTTAAATAAAGGTGGCTCCCAGCGAGACTGGGTGATTGATGTCCTATAAGTTCCTCGGCCTTAAATCTCTTATAGGACGGAGGAAATTGTTTTGTGGTTAGAGCCGTCTCAGATGCAGCCTCCTGGTTTGCACATGCTTTGACAAGTACACAGTCCTTCGGAGCAGAGCATCTTTCTCCTTGTCTGCATCCTGTCTTGCTGCAAAGATAAAAGCCTCCCGTTTCGGAGACGGCCCCGCTGTGTAAGTTGTTGTGACAGCACGGAGAGGGGGGCTGTGGTGGGGAGTGGAGAGGTGGAAGTAGGAGTCGGTGAAGCCCGTGGGCAGCAGTGGGCCAAACAAAGGCCGAGCACAACTTCGCTGGCTCTAAAGTGGCATTACCTTTCCCGGGGCTGCACTCTTTTTTTGTACTGTCAAATGTGTCCCCCGTCCTGTCAGTCTCACTCGTCTGAGCAGAAGCTGCAATCAGTTCTGGTTACAAACACAGAGGCAGAGGGTAAAAATCTGTCTTAAAGTCAGTTTAGAACCACTGATGGTTAATAAAAGTCTAGCATTCCTTGAGGGAATGGACATACCCACCATCAGCCATTTTGCTCAAACAAACAAAAACACACACATGCATCCACACAAGCACACACATACACACAGTAGAATGTTTATTGTAAATAATACAACACAATAATGAGGACTGCACAAACTAACATAAAACATTAGTTTGTAGTATTAGTATTATGCACCTTGGTACTGGAATGGTGTATGTTTTCTATTAAGTAACCAGCCATAAATACATCTCCAAAATGAAGAAAACTTGTGAAGGTTCGTCTGAGAGCAACTAATTTTGGTGCTGTCTCTTTAAATGCAAAAGAGGCACTTCAATCTTCTGACTCAGAAGTCTGAAATTTCAGTTTCCGAGTACAACAGGAACGCAACATCAGTCAATGATCATGGTCCACTCCACCCTGTTCAGACATTTTTGTTGTTTGATAGCAGAGATCAGAGGTGGGGACTCGAGTCACATGGCTTGAACTCAAGCCAGACTTGAGTCATTAATATTATGACTTTAGACTCGACTTGAAAAAATGACTTGTGACACCAATGACTTGGGACTTTAATTGGACTTGACCCTGTTTACTTGAAAGGACTTGATATTTTACCTAAAATCTAAAGTTTAGTACACATTATTTACAAAGTGGGCCCCATTTTAATTTCACTCATTCCATATTAATAAAAGCAGACGTCTATCTTTTTTTCACACTCAGTATGTATGTGTACGTTGATCAAATTAACGAGATCAAATTAACTAGATCTTTTTTAAATTGAAAACTATGGTTTAAAAGAAGACTAGTTTTGCAGTTATGTTTATTTGAAGTGTGCAATACAGAGGTGCAATTTTAAAAGGATTTTTAAAATACTTTGTAAGTTCAGCTGCACATTTATTCACAATTTGAGATAAATACAGATTTAAAAAAGAGCATGTGGTTTATTATTTACATTTAGCATGTAAGTGCAACATTTTAAAAAAGACTCGAAAGGAGTGAAAATTTCAAGTTTCAGACTTGGGACTTGACAGTTTTCTGTCTTGACTTGACTCTGACTTGACTGTCTTTGCTTCAGACTTGACTCTGGACTTGAGGATAAAGACTTAAAACTTACTTGAGCCTTGCGAAATGACTTGGTCCCACCTCTGGCACAGACACAATTATCTAGCGGCGAAGAAACTGTTTATTTACAAATTGATTAAAAGAGCCAACCTGATTCAAAATGACCACCACAGCCAAAAATTCTTAGCAAAAAATAAACAAATAAATAAATACCTGTAAATCTCAAACTTGGTGTTAGTGGAAAGTCATCCCTAATCTGTGCTCTGAGCAAAAGCATGACACCCAAATCAAACCAGTGCTGCTGCTAAATTAAAATATGTAACATAATTCTGCTCTTTGTTGTTGTTTTGTTCGTGTCCCCGGCAGTCAGAGGTACTGTATGTGCAATCCGGACGTGGTGCAGCAGTTCCACAACCCAGACACCATCTTCATCCTGGCCTTCGCCGTGGTCCTCCTCAACACGGACATGTACTCGCCCAACATCAAACCCCAGCGCAAAATGGGCCTGGATGACTTCATACGCAATCTAAGAGGTGGGAGTGTGTGTCTACTAGCCTTGTGAGAGCGATGCTCTGTTTCACAGAGTCTACGCCGTGATTCTTCCTCAGCAGACAGATCTGACGGGATGAACAGCTGACACGTTTCAACATTTATGACAAGTGGTTTCATGAGGAAAGAGTTTACAGATTGGATAAACCACAACGCGCTGACACACACACACACTCCTCAAACTGCAAATATTGAAGAGGTTCGTACGATCGAAATGCCAGAAAGAATGATGAGGAAGATGAAAATGAGAGCAGAGGGCAGGGTGAGCTGAGGTTTTACAACAAGCTGCCTCATATCCGCCTCACGATCCGTCTTCTGAGTGACAGCGTCTTGAACTGCAGTAAATTACTCAAAGAGGCTGCAGTTGCCTGCCTCTTCTTACCATCATCAGAAACACATCAGCTGGAGATTCTTGATATCCTCGACTCTGAGCTCTGCCGCAGAGACGGCGGCGTCGGCCCCGTTCATTTACGCTCGCTCAGGTTTTAGATTTATTGATGTGAAATAAGCATCTTATCTCCAAACCAAAACGCAGGAACGGTTTTGCCTCTTTGTTCTGTTTGTAGTGTGAGCAAAGTATCTCATGAACCAAAGGATGGATTTCATTATAACTCTCAGACAGTATTCGTTGGGCGTACATCTACAATTATTTTTTAAAGTTGAAGATGGCCACCACAGCTAATCAGCATTAGTCATCACAAAAATGACTCCAACTCAGTCACTACAGACAGTTATGTGGTGCCAAGTGTAAAACAAAATGTTAAAAAATGTCGCTAAGACATTTTTTAGGTCACTGTTCTTGGCAGTTTGATGTGCAGCTCAAACACTAGCCGCAGCTGCAAATTTGATGTCTTGTATGTAAGCGTTAGCAATGCTAGCAGTGTTAGCATTGTTAGCAAGGTTAATGGCTGCTTTGGTCTCAGGGTGATGACATCAGAACAAAAGCTGCGCACCAATAAGAAAGGCTGCATTCCATTCTGAAATACTGAAATGTAACTAACATTTAGCCACAACAGATTAACACGTTCAGATTTAGGATTTAACATTTTAGACGTAACATTTAGCATTTAAAGCTAACATTTTGTAAACATGTGCAAAATGTAAGAATGGTGAGCTAAATTAAAATTAAATAATAGTGGAAAATTTTTAACAAGATTTTTACAGTCAGAAAGTGAGCTAAATAGTGAAAATGCGTTACTGTCATTTTAATTTACACTTGGCGTCCCATAGATATTTCGCTTTTTTAATTATTACATCCTATAACTCTTCATAAATAAAACGGAGCTAAAGTGTGCACATATTCTGATATAAGGATGAATTTGCAATCCTCAGCTACAGCAAAAACAAAACTAATTAGTCTGTAATCCCTTTAAATGATGATGCAAACACACATTAACGTTTCAAAATCTGTAATCTCAAAGTGTAGAGCGTTATCGCATCCGGTGCTAATCTTCCTGCGAATCAGCACTAAAGTGATTCACACACAAAAACTTTGAAGAGGGAAAATATCAGCGGACCGTCACGCAAAGCGAGGTGAAGATGGAGGACGCAGAGCAGCAGGCACGAAGCATGAGGAGCAAACATAAAACTTTACTGCGTTTCAAACAGGAGCAGAGAGACCGATGGCGCAGCTAAAGCAGAAAAATCCAATAAATCCTCCCAACAGATGGTAATCCAAAATGCAGCAGACAAGAACCAAAGAGGAAGGAACAGTGAGTGTATGTACTGAGAGGACTAATAAGAACGGCTGAGTGGCAATCAGCAAACAGCAGCCAGGTGTGTCAAGGGCAGCAGTAAAACTAAATGCACTCAGGACAGGATTTCAATATGAGCAACGATCTTAATAAAACCAAGATCCACCTTTAAACTAACTAGGAGCTGAAAACAAAACATGGCAGCAATTCAACAAGTCAAAGAACCAAATCTAAACTCGACAGAAGCCACAGCTTGTGATGTGAACTGAGTGAAAAAAAACCTGTTAAATATCACAGTTTTCAAGTCACTTTCGTTTAATTACCATCCTGAATTATCCAAAATAAATCCAACAACACAATGCAAGATGTCCTGATGCATCTCAGTAATCCAGGTAAAAAATCAAAAAGAAAAAAATTGTGTAGGTCTTCTGGACGGGTTCTTCTCTAATAAAACGTTTCGTCTCTCCTCCAAGAGACTTCTTCAGTCTGAGAGTTTCAGGCAAAATTCAGGCTTTTAAGCCCTGCCTCCAGGTGACTGATACTCACATCACATGGCTATCGTTGACACCTAATTAACACTTATTGTTAACAGGGGGGTGGAGTGATACTGGCAATAGCCACGCTGTAGGAGGGGGACAACTGAAAACAGAGGCCTCCACCTCTGTTTAATGATGGACGGTCTTTCTTCACAAAAATGGCTTCTTTTACTCCTCTCTCAAACCAACGTTCCTCTCTATCAAGAATGAGAAYATCCTCATCTCTGAAAGAGTGACCGCTGGCCTGTAAATGAGTGAAAACTGCAGAGTTCTGGCCATTAGATGTAGCTCGTCTGTGTTGGGACATTCTTTTGAACAGTGGCTGCTTTGTTTCCCCCGATGTATAACTGGTCGCAGTCCTCCTGGCACTTAACAGCATATACAACATTGCTCTGTTTGTGCCGGGGCACCGGATCTTTGGGGTGAACCAGCCTTTGCCGTAATGTGTTTTGGGGTTTGAAAGCCACTGGGACATCATGTTTAGAAAATAAATGTCTGTTTCTCCGAAACACCCGCAACATATGTAATAACCACTGGTTTGGGTCTGGGTTTGGGGTCTTCATTTTCACCTGAAGGTTGCATGGAATGCAAGACGTTTTCTTTTTAATGTTCAAACTGCACTGTGCCCTTCACAATGCCCACTCCTTTCAGATCGTTTGTCACCTTCTCCTCTTCCACAATGACTTCTTTGTGCTGACATTTAGCAGAAATGAGATTTTTGTCCTGTGGAGTGTTTCAGGGACAGACATTCACTTTGACTTCATAAAAAGGAGAACCTATTAGAATTTTTATTGAGGTCTAATTCATGGTAGATGGTTACTCTTAATATTTGAAGTTTCGTTTTTTTCTACAAGGACCTCTCCTTGAATCCTCTCAGGTGTGGACGATGGAGCAGACATCCCCAGAGAGATGGTTGCAGGAATCTATGAGCGGATCCAGCAGAGAGAGCTGCGCTCAAATGAAGACCACGTCACCTATGTGAGCCGGGTGGAGCAGTCCATCCTGGGCCTGAAAACGGTGAGTAACAGCGTTTCTGTGCAAGACGCTCTTACTTTCATCATAGCTATACTTGTTTTGATTTTTTTGTCCTTTCTCCGGTGTGATGTATCATCTTGCTTCAGTTTGTCCTCTGCATCGTACGAGCTGTCATCTTCATCTGTTTGACCTGCTTTCTGCAGATCCTTGCTGTGCCCCACAGACGTTTGGTGTGCTGCTGTCGTCTGTTTGAGGTGCCTGATGCAAACAAACCCCACAAACAGAAACTGTCCCAGCTTCAAAGAGAGGTCTTTCTCTTCAATGACCTGCTGTTGGTAAGAATGAACCTTTAAATGAAAACATCAGTGTTCTTTTCAAAACAAACTTCTGTTTGAGAGGAGTCAAATCAAATATATTGTAATATTTATCACATCTATATGAACAGATTAGAGACTGCAGTGATCATCCTGAGTGCTGAGCTTCACTGAAGAAGCTAAAACTACGTTTCTAAACAAAGAGCGGAACATTGGCTAAAAGCTAAAAGGCTACTTAAATGCAGCTAGCCAAAAGACAAAAGAGCTAGCTAAGATTTTAAAGTAGTGAAAAGATGACTAGAAGCTAAAAGTGGCAAAAAGGCTAATTAAAAGCTAAAAATCTCAAAATGTTTTAAAATACTAGCGCTAGAAGCTAAGCATAGCGAAAATGATAGAAAGCAAACTAAAGCTGACTACAAGTTATAATATATACTATTGTATAAC
>NW_013952421.1:774993-783255 GCF_001266775.1 Austrofundulus limnaeus
TATATATATGCGTGTGTGTGTGTGTGTGTGTGTAAGCTGGCTTAAACTAAAAGTATCAAAAATGCTAAAATTATCAAAAGACTAGCTCAAAGCTAAAAACATCAAAAGGCTACCTTAAAGCTAAAATGATAAAAAGAAACTAACTTAAAATCTAAAAATTAAAAATAGCAAAAGGCTAGTTAGAAGCTAAAAGTATCCTAAACTTATCCGATGGCTAAAGGTTTTTGAAAGTCTAGCTAAATATATCTAAAGGCTAGCCAAAAGCCAAATGTATCAAAAGACTAGCTAGAAGCTAAAATTTTCAAAAGTCTAGCTAAAAGAAAAAAAAAAAGAAGAAAAACACAACTCAGAACACCCATCTTCTGAATGAGCCGATTGTTTTGATGTATGAATAGCTAAAATAGCATGAAGTAGAAGTGTTTGATTGCAGAAGAGGAAGGTAAAAAACAGGAAAACAAGAGTACAGATGTTGAATCAGCATTCCCACAACGAGATAATCCATTATGTGGCTTTAAGTGCAGCCTGTCTTGTTTGTGTTTTCAGATTCTGAAGCTGTGTCCCAAGAAGAAAAGCTCGGCCTCGTACACTTTCTGTAAAGCTATGGGCCTCCTGGGAATGCAGTTTCACCTCTTCAGCAATGAGTGTAAGATGCTACTTTACTTTGCAGCGATTTATTCCCATCATATTTAAAGTGTTGTTCTCCAAAACTGCTGAGCTGGCAGAGACGTCTACATTACTGGTTTCCGTCAACTCAGACTCCGTACTCAGGCTGTGAGGGGTCGCCAGGAAAAACTAAAATATGGCACAGATTAGAGTAGGTGTTTTTTATTATTAAATGTGCTTCTACTAACAATTTAAGTGTATTTATAAGACAAAGACAAGTGCTTTTCCTCAGCCTGGAGCTCTCTGTGTCTGACTTATGTAACTTTTGGGGGAAAAAAGCCTGTAACAATTCAAAATTCATTCCCCTATGTATGAATCTGTGGAAACCTACAAAACACAGCTTGTAGTCTCTTCAGAAAATAACAATAAGAGGACCCAAGTCACACGTACCTTTTTTTATTTTGATATCTCAATGGCCCTGCAGTATTTTATCCTTTAATCATCAGACAACTGAATGAGTTTTTGATCCATTTTACCGGGTGGGCAGTAGTCGTTCAGAGACATTATGAAAGGCGATGGAGAAAATCCAGCTTTACTCTCAGCCGGGTGAATTACTACACCCAGTCCAAAACATGAATGAAATATTTATAGGTTCTTATGGCTGAGGAGCTGTAACATCCTGTTGAAAGGTTGGACAAACCGGGAAACTGGAAACAGAAAGGTCGGAAAAGCTCATAATGTCAGGGAGTTACTGAAGAGGTAGCAAGAAGTCCAAAGACGTCCGATGATGAATAAAGACTGACAGAACAGGGTCAGGAACTCACAAACCAGAGCTGGAGTTTTGACAAATTGGCTACATTTGGACCAGCAGAACACTAGCTCTGTTTGGGAAGCACAACATCAATCAAGCTGTGGTGAATCGATCCCTTTCGACAGTACGAGCAGGTTTTTTATGAGCTTAATACACAGCTTTTATTTATAGCAAAGCCATCGGGATTTTGATTTCCACAAGACCCGACCAGAATCTTGTTTTCACTGTGAACCGGTCTTCAGGGTTCTAACCTTTACTGGGGATTGGGGGGGAGTGGGGGTCTCAAAATGACTTAAAACTTTTCCTGGAACCAGTTCTCTATCAGTCAAAGGGCTTCTTGTTTTATAATAGAATAGAATAGAAAAGAATAGAAATAGCCTTTATTGTCTCGCAGAGATGAACTTCAGTTGTCACAGCAACATCAGTACAGAGGTTCGCACACTAGTTACTTTTCCAACTATAGATAGTACACACAAAAAAATAACACTGACAAGCATAATATAACTACTAATAATAAAAATATAATATAAATATAATATAAAGAATTGTGCAAGAATAGAAAACAATGTTTTGTTTCAGAATCTGACATTAGGAATCAGAGAAATATTTATATACATATATTATATATTACTATAATAATAAATAGTATATAATTATTATTATATACTATACATATTACTGTTACTGTAGACTTCTTGTTAACTTTTATTATTTGTTACCATTTTAGAGTACATTTTTCTTATAAATGATTAGGAATAATGTTGTAGTTATTAATTTGGCTGTAAACACATAATAAACCATTAACAAACCACTGTAGGTAAACAGGGCAATATAGACGATTCTTGCCAAATAATGAGCCAGTATTTATCTGTATTGTTTACCTGAATGTTTACCTCATTGACAAAAATTCATTTCTGTTTATTTACATAGCGCCAAGTCACAATATTCGTTGTCTCAGGACACTGTAGATAAAAAGAACACTGTAAAGAAGAAGCCAGCAGCAAAAGTTACCTGCATGAGAGATTTGTACATATAAAGGTGTTTTGGTAAATTTGATTTCTAGTTTAAAAAAAAATAGGCAAGTAAAAGTTTATTGAATTAACCTGAATTTTAGTCCATCACTTTATTACATCTATCTCTAATAAAACAACAACAAAGAGTAAAATTCCTCAGCTGCTGACATTAGCCTTGGTAACTGTGTGTAAGAACCTGTATGATTAGAAGTGATTTTCACAATGTGGACAACATTACTTTAAAGACTGAGAGCACTGGTGGGCTTTATGTAACAGTGGAGATGGACAGGAATGTGCTCACATTATTTCAAAAGTCCACAAAATTCAGCGATATTGCAAACGCACTTTCTTGTCGTGTCTGGTCCTTTGAGCAGATTACGCTCACGGCGTCACCATGATGAGCCCGTTTACCTCCGAGAAGAAGCAGCTGGTGAGTTTCTGCTCCCCAAGCGGAGAGGAGCTCAGGAAGTTCGCGGAGGAGCTCAGGGAAGCCATCGCAGAGGTCAACGAGATGGAGCAGATACACATTCAGAGTAAGAAAACAAGCACGGAGTCTGGAAATACAATACAGCACGCGTCATCGCGTAACTGATTGCAAGCTCTCTCTCTCTCTCTCTCTCTCTCTCTTTTCTTTTTTTTTTATTCTAGTGGAGTTGGAGAGGCAACAAGGCATCCAGCCACATGTTTTACACACCAACGGCGGTCAAATGGACACACACACAGGACATGGCTCTCCCTCAGGTGCTGGTTTTGCTTGTATAGCATAATGCATCATACATTAGCTAAATGTCACCCCCCCTCCCCCCCACCGGTATGAGAGTCTGTTTCTGGTTTTCTGTACATGTATATGCCTGCTGACTAACAAAGAACCCGTTTCTCCCCACAGGCCAGCAGGATGCGTATGATAACACTGGCAACAACAACACAGTAGAGGTGAGTGTCTCAGCTTCTCTCGTCTCCCTCAGGTAAGTATCTGCATATCCAGCTCTGTCGATGTGTTTTTTTATGTGTGTGTGTGTGTGTGTGTGTGTGTGTGTGTGTGTGGTTAGACAGGGACTGTGTCTCATCCTGAAAAGAAAGAGCTTTTTGCTTTGCTTTGGTAAAGCTCTGCCTGCAGCACATCACTACGAAGCAGCCAACGATACAAAAAAGGCCACTAAGAGGTAGTGGTGTTGCAAACGGCCTCGATCATTCTGGACCCCGCGAGCAGACCAGCAGCCCCTCACTATAAAACACACCCATCCCTCATGAGCTACCAGGCTCAACATTTAGGCCTCCATAAACCTCGCTGGCTCCATTAAAACCATCCTACAAAAGCAGATGAGCTTCATACTTGTTTGAGACAAGCCGAGACATATTTGCATTTGATTAACCGATGGCTGGTGTTAAAGCTTTAACAGGTTGACTGGCACCCAACCCTTTTTCTTCTGCCTTTAGTGTGGAAGTTTTATTTGTGAATAAAACCCTATTATCTGCTATTTATCAGCTTATTAGTTGTAATTCTCCATTTGTCACTATAAAAAAGTAATAAATGATTTAATATTCTAACAGATTTGCAACACTGCTAGACTTCATTTTAACCCAAGGGCTTGTTCTGACCAGAGGCACTTTAGGAGGTGTAATCTGGTTTACGAAGGCAAGAAACTGTAAAACATTTACAAGAAAAGTTTTATTTATAAAGATGCCCCTGTGCAGTCATTTGTAAAACATTTGTTTTAAGGTTTTCAGCGAGAGGCGGACGAGTCCTTGGGACTCAAGGCCACCTTAGAGTGTGTTATTTTGTAATTTAGTAAAGTGCATATAAATCAATTTTCAATCCAAGCAGGAATTTTGAAATAAACAAATTTAAGGGAGTGTTTTTTTATTTTAAATTCGGCAAGGTTCACCTAAAAAAAATAAAAGTCTAAAGTAAAATATGTATAGATAAAATGAAACTATACGTAGTTTGGTGTAAAAAAATTAACTTGAAATCAGCAGGTTGAATTATTTTTTTTATCTTTTTATTTTTAGCCATATAAAGAAAACAAATACATTTTATAGCCCTTAATAGGTAAAGAATGAACAAACATATACATACATACTGTATATATATATATATACAGTATATACAGTATATACAGTAATATGGACAAGACATTGTCTGACTCATCCAATTCATGTGTTATATAATAAAACTATATTTAGACCTAAATAAGAATGCCTTTAGCTCGAAAAGGAGTGGGAAGAAGACAAACGTATTTAGTTATAAAATATATAAATCAGAAACAGCTTTAAAAGCCGTGTTTGTTGCATCTCTAGTTTGTTTTGTAAACAATATGTGATTTGGTTTTGTGTTTAATCTTTGTAAAACCAGTGCATTTTTTTTGTAAATTAGGCCATTTCCTCCTCATTTCACTTATTTTCCCTGTTTCCCCCTGTTCCCTCTGCTTCTTTTTTAGCCTTTTAACTTTGTAACTTATTGTGTTAGGGAGACACCATGCCCT
The DNA here is from genome assembly GCF_001266775.1 of Austrofundulus limnaeus. NCBI lineage: Eukaryota > Metazoa > Chordata > Actinopteri > Cyprinodontiformes > Rivulidae > Austrofundulus > Austrofundulus limnaeus. The sequence goes on from NW_013952421.1 coordinate 779,904, forward strand.
CGGTGTCAGCTCTTTCCTTTCCTGACACTCCTTTTATCTTTAGGCTTCTCCTTCTGCCCCTCGTTGTCCCATTATCGCACACGCACACGCAGAAATCTCAAAGCGGTTCCTGTAAGAGTTCCTGCCTAAGATCTCTTCTTACCTCACCCCTCACCCCACTTCTGAGCTGTGTGTAAAATATGATTAAGCTGAAAATGGTTGAGTCGAGAGATGAGGGAAAGCCGGAGAGAGTGTGTACTCTGCATGCACTTCTTTGCACTGCATGCTACCACCTGCATGCCAGCATGCCCGTGTGCGTAACTCACCAGAGGGCTGCGTGGAGGCTGCGTTCAGGCTGGTAACTCCTGGTGCGTTCTCTGACTGTTCCTAAACTAGGTGTCAATTCACAACAGGCTGCAGACGTATCAGCTGAGCCAGCCCAGCATTGAGTCGGCGCCCCTGGCCCTGGCCGCGCCGCCCGCCCTCCTCAGCCCCATCCAGGCCGGAGACCTCCGCCCGGAAACGCTCATCCAGTGCCAGCAGATCGTCAAGGTGATCGTCGTGGACCAGAGCGGGCGGGGCCGGATGGAGGCCTTCCTCAGCCAGGGCCCCGCCACCCACCAGCTCATCCAGTCGGCCATGTCGACGCCCGTCCGCGTCCGGGACGGGGACGGGCCCCAGCCGCCCCTGCCGCCTCCCCCTCCCCCATACAACCACCCCCACCAGTTCTGCCCCCCTGACTCGCCCATGCCCTTTCACCACACCATGCCTCTGACTCGCAGGCGCAACTCCAGCGGCTCCCGCAGCATCGTTTGAGGCGCAGCAAACATGGTGGAGCACAAGATGACCTCAGAATACAAGCAGCGCAAAAAAAAAGTTAAGAAAATAAACATGAAATAGAAGGAAAAAGAGATTAAGAATCTGTCATAGTCTTGATTGTTGTTTTTAAAGATGGAGTAGCTTTAAAGGCAAATCTGAAAAGACCTTCCGTCCCCTTTTTTATTTCCAACATGTCTCCTGGTGACCCGTTTCCACTTCACCCATTTTGGATTTTTAATGCCACCAGATCAAGATATGCATCTTTGAGCAAGGATGGTGAAACTCATAAGGTTTAAGAAAAAGAACCCATCTCTGAAAGGACACGTTACTAAATATGAAGAACAAAATATGTCCATTGTTTTTCAGTTTATTTCTTTTTTCAGCGCACTGATGTTTGATGTAAACCTTTATTTGAAACCGTGTTTCATGAGGAATTATTTCAGCACTCTGCATAATGTGAAGAAACAAGAGTACCAGCTTATTTGTTCCCTCATTTTCTAGGGAACAGGTAATCAGTATGCGAAGAAGGAGAGAAGGAGACAAAAAACCCCGATGAACGGCTCTGTCATCGCTACAATGTCATGTGCAATTTGGAGTAGCGAGCGAAGGTGCTGCTACTCAATGACTTAAAACAATTTTCTGAAGACAATCATGTTTCTGTGCTTCATTGTGTGTTTTGCTCAAATTGTCGTAGCACAAGTAGCGTCTCAGTGCTCTGATTCAGCGGCGTGTCGCTCCGACAGAGCTCAGGAAGAACAGCAAACTGCGTTACTGTATCTGCACCTCTGAGCTGCACTAAGAGCAGAGAGTGTGTGTTCTGTTTCTTCAGTCTGCTTACTTTTGGGCCACAGGGAATCGGGCTGCTAATTCATTCAAAACAAGGCTAAAACGGGCAAATGACACCTTTTCCTTTTCTGTATGTTTGCTCCTATGAATACCTGATGTAATTATTGATGTTACGTTTTTGGATTTCAACTATGCCTTTGCCCAAAACTATTTTTTTCTTTTCCCTTTTTTTAAAAGCTATATTTAAATTATGCTACACAGGGTAGATGCATCCCAGAGATATATGAACTCTTATGTTTTTGTTTAAAAAAAAGCAACAATGCATTTCTGTACTGAATGTTAAAACGATATTTCAGAGTCTTTTTGTGTGTGAGGTTTCTGTGAGGTTATGAGCAGTCAATATCTTATCTGTTGTAGATAGATTTTAACAGATCAGTTTTTTATGGTCTATGTCCATTTTTAGAAATCATGGCAGGGACAGACGATACACAAGCCTGATACCAACAGCTTCCTAAAATACTCTAGTCTTTTTTTTGAAGTTAGTCAAGAATCTCAAAAAAATGTTACAATTTTCTTTACGTTTTTAATTTTTTATTTTTTGTGGTTCCTACAAAACCAGATGAATTTTTCAGGAAGGTGTCCATATTTTTAATTTGGTTAAATATGTATTTTTTAATTTACCAAAGTATACTTATTGATTAACTTGCAAAAATCATATATTTTTCAACCTTTAGACAAATGTGGGCACCTAAAACAATAAATTCTCAAAAAAAAAAAAAAAAACAACTAAAATGTTGGCTACAATAAACTGCTTGTAGCAGCTGCTGCATGTTATATTTGCACAGGCAGGGTTGATTTTAAAAAGAAGTGGCAATCAGTCTTTCTCTAAACTGAGACTGTTCAAAGAGCTCATCTACAACAGATATTGTTTATAACCTTTCCATCTAACCCCACTTCAAAAGAAAAAGAAAAAAATCTGGATTATCCCTTTAAATAAGGGGGAAACTGAAGATGTCTATGAACTTCTCTCTTTGTTTCATCACGGTGTCGTCTGTTCAGCGTCGATGATTTTTAGGCTCCAGCCGATATGTGCAGCACATCATAAGTCATCCAGCAGAGGACAGATGTTTTTAGCACCACAGAATATATTGGATATATTGTAAATAGATATCATAGATTTATTCTGGAGAAAAAAAAAAGAAAAGAAAAAAGGTTTGCCCAGTGTGTGTATGTACGTATGTTATTTGTACAGAGAAGATCTAGTTTAAACAGGGAAAAAAAACAGAATATTATAGTTATTATAGCTAGCATTTATTATCAGGGGATGTCATGCTAACGAGAGACAGGAAACAGGCAGTTTTTCTAGACTCCAATCACCATGGCAACAGACATTACTGATCAACATCCATTAATAAATTACCATGTCATGCTACTGTATTACTAAGAGATGGCTGTTTTACCTGTTCAGGTGTGTAAAAGGGCTACGCTGTATTGGTAAATACAATGAACCTGCATCAGACACACACATTTATTATTAACATGCTCACACAGGCAACTCACTTCCTGGTTTGTGACATCATCAGCCCCTCTCTGCTGTTATAAACTCGGACCCACATGTATTATATCGCATGATCTTTATTTATTTTCTTCTTTCTGATGATGATTTTTGTTCATTTGAAGCACAAAGAAGCATCTGAGTTTTCTGTTTGCATCATTACTGTCTGGGCATGTTGGGTTGATTGATGTCATTTTCTCCTCCCTCTTTTCC
>NW_013952421.1:783310-797871 GCF_001266775.1 Austrofundulus limnaeus
CCAATCTGCAACGTCTCCGTGGAGCACTGTCAATTAATCTTTGCGCCCCCTCACGATATTTCTAACAAGGAAATTTCTTAACGATCAACACGTTTCCTATTGGAGTTTCTAAGTTTGTTTTGTTTTATTTATTTATTTATTTTTCTTTTGAAGAGAATGAAAGAATAAAGTAGTTTTTACTCTCGGTCCCGGACTGTCTGTCTGTCTGTGCGCTTCATTATGGCGAGTGCCTGCATCTCGCCGCCCCCCTTAATGAATGGATTTGCAGCAGGTGTGCGGAAAAGGGTTGCTGGAATAAAAGGAGTTTGAGGTTAAAATCAGTCCCCGGACCATCCCGGTCCACCTGGTGAACAGGTTCATTACAATCAGCTCAAAACCAAACCTGAACCCCACGCACCTGAATTACACATTTGGTCCTGATGAATCTTTGTTGGTCTGTGTGTTGCTGATGAATTACACCATTCACAGCCACACTGGTTGCTTCCAATCAAAGGAAGCAAATTTTCAAAGTAGCTAAGCGGCTTCCCTGATGGGAGACTTTCAAAATCTCTAAATGGACCAGAGATATTTGTTTTTCTTATTATTTCTGCGTGCATTAAAAAGAAAGAAAGAAAAAAAAACACAAGTCCAACTATTAAGAAAAGAAAGAAGACAATGCAATCCCAGAATTCCTTGCAGCCAAATCAATGCTCAGTTATTATTTTCAATCAGGCGTGATGATTACGGTCCAGCTTATTACGGTTAGTGACTGAAGTGTGAGGATGAGCAACTGACTTGTCTTCGTTTTGTGCCTTTTTATTGGTAATTAAGAAATATGTGATCTTATAATGTTAGGGTTTATAGCTTTATATTTCTTTTTCAACACGACAAATCAAATCATTGAACAAAGCACGATGTGGACTTTCTTTTTAGTGTATTATGGGCTGTATTGTGGTGCAGTCAGCCACTTATTGAGCTTTTGAAGTGGGTTTCTGAGAAAAGGTTTCACCTGATCTGTTGCAAATAGATCGTTGAATGACCTCAGCATGGAGAACAGAGTTTAATTCAGGCAAACAGTTCAGCTAAGTTGAGTTCCTAAAACAGCTCGAGTCTCAAATGTTGTATAAAACTTATTGCTCTCAGTTCATCTTTACGAGGTGTTTTAAAGGACACCAGCAGCTGGAGCACTTCTGATACAGATCAGGGTAAAACCAAGCGTTAAGTCCTGGTGCAGGGCCAGGCTCATGGCACAGGCAGAATAGGCAGATGCTAAGGGCGCCGTTCATCTAGGGGGCACCACGAACGGAGGATGAAAAAATATATTTTATAATCTTTATTAGAGCATAGTGGATTTAGCTTTGATGAGAGAACTTAAGTGTAAATTAACTATTTTAATTGGAAAATCTGGTTTCTAAAGACAAAAACATAACATCAAAGACAAAACTACAAACTGGTAGTAAGATTTAGAAAACTGCATGAGGGGGCCCCACTGAAATCCTGCCTAGGGTGCCAAATTGGCTAGGACCGGCCCTGAATGTGTCCTATTGAGAATAAAGTGGTGTTTGCAACGAAACACACAAAGGAGGACATTTTGAGAATATGTTGCTGGTCCCTATGGTTTCTTTGCTAATTATTTCTTTACTCATTTCGTTTAATTTTTTTTTTTTACCAATTTCCGTATAAATCTGTAGAAACAACAGCTACATTTCTTTCCCATAAAAACTATAAGATTCTGCTTCAATAACATCCTTATCTGTCTCTGAGAACATGTTTTGTTTTTCGGCAAAATTAACTTTTCTTTAATAGAAGCAGACAACTGTGGGCAGTGTGACTGCGGTGTAGAAATAGTAAAGAGCTAATTCGTATTGCCAGGTTTATGTAATGTTTAAACACACGGCTGCTTATTTTTTGTTTGAGGAAACTAATAGGCAGATATGCACTGTAAAGTTGCTGACTAACAGTAATTACCCAGGAGCTGTGCCTTCTGTGGCGCAGAATTACTCCCCGTTTCTGCAAACGTGGCCTTTGTTAATCTGCAGACGCGTTTCATCGGTAAAAATTACCGAAGCAAAAACAAACTAACTTTTTCTTTTAATTAAACAACCATCCCAACCATTTCTTCAATCAAAAATAACAACGTTGCAAGATTATTCGTTTGAATTTTCCATTTCAAGATGAGGCAGTTTGACAAAGGTGAGTTCAGCAGGGAGAAAACTTATAAAGTTTTACTCTCAAGTATTGAGGCAAAGGGAAAAAAATACATGTTTCTTTTATTTTTGCAAATCACTCTTGAGAAAAAGATACACTTTGACGCAAACAGAGTTACAAAGAAACAGAAAAATACCATTTTTGGCTGAATACATTTCTTACAAAAAACACAGTAATTCATATGTTTGTGCAAAGTACCTGAAGTGTTTCTCACCTCGTCTTTGGAAACAGGTGGATGAAATGTGCATTAAAGTGAAAAATGGGCAGAGAATGGTGCTCAAAGAGGAGCAGCACCGTCCTTGTTGACCTCCTGCTCTATCTTCTTGAAGTTTCCTTCTCGACGGCTGCCCTCTTCAAAGTCTCACAAAACTCCAAAAGCAACAATTCGAATTTTACATTGTTTCTACATCGTGGTTTCCTCCCATTCGAGTTCAACATCACCTAAAAACCAAACCCAAATGAATAATGTTTTTTTTTGTAACACCATATTTGTTTCGCTGAAGACGTGAGTTCATGTTGTTGTTTACCTTCCATGGCTTCCAGGGAGTCCATCTTCTCCAGAGCAGAATAGTTAACGAACCAGATGGACTGGCTGTTGCCTTTGTTGTTCAGAAGCTCCAGCGTGCTTTGGTGTAAGAAGATGTACTGGGCCTGATGGCACAAACACACACACACACACGCACACACACACACACACACACACGCACACACACACATTGTCATTTTAATGACTCAGGCCAGATGTTATTGAGCAGATGCTGAAAGCAAAATTCTCCACACAAAACCAGTGGGAGTGGGGAGGNAATCTGAATTCTTCTGGATTATATCTGATTAGGCTGCCTGATTTCGTTTCAAGTACACAAATCTGTCATTTGTATAAAATTCTAAACAAAGACTGTGTTTAAGGAACACCAAAGAGACAAAACTGTGACGTGCAACTCATCAATTTTTGTCCTAATCCTGTAAAGTTGCAACAAATTATACATCCTCTGATTATTTCTAAGGGGCGAAAAATCCCACTAATAAGTTTTACAACAAAGCTGAGAAGATTGATTCCTTGTGGATAAGAGAACACATCATTTTTCTTGCCAGAGTTTTAAATTGAAATCATATTACGAATGTTGTGAATTGCAGCCATTTTAGTCAAACGTAATTTTTGTGTAATACTACTACATCTGTAAAACTGACTAAGTTAAAGCCATTTTAGCATTTTTAAGGTCAAGCCTGTGACGGTGTTCACTTCAAAAGTTAATCCGTTGTACATCCACCGGTTATTTCCTGAAAGCTTCATTAATTCCAGTGGCTCATGGGATATTTTGGTAACAAAACAAAAACTATATCGCCTTCACCTTTTTTGCAGCTGGCGATAAAAAAAAGAGAGCAGGGAAAATCTGAAGTGAAACAAGTGCACACAATTATAATAAAAGACTGAGTGTCGTTAAATGATAAAACCTGCTTTCAATCACCAGTCCCAACGAGTTATACTGACCTGAGAAACGGCAAAATGCCTCCAAAGCTCAGGTTTAATATTCATAAAATTCCTGCTGTTTGTGTGTTTTTAAATGTCATCTGCAGACTGCAGCAGTGAAGGGAACTCTTGTTCAGTCTGCAGCTTCATTTAGTTTTTTGTATTAAAGAAGACATATCCTGCATTTACATCCTTCTTTTCCTCATTTAAATCATCCAGTTGGGGTCTATATAAAGTAAAACTGCAGTGATTTGGTCTGAGCTCCTCCTTATTGTAACTCCACAAGCCCCTCTTTCTGAGGTGTGTCTCAGATCAACTCGTTTTGAGGCTGTCTCTTTAAATCCAAAGTGTTTGTGGATTTTGAATGACACGTCCTCTTTAAACTTTAAAACCTGTTTACTAAACTTTGTTTCATCATTTATACTCAGTTGAAATACTTTTTTTTAAACACATTTGATAACGTGACAATCTCAGAACACATAGATGTCACCATTACTAAATAATAAAAAAACAACAACAATCATTTGTTTTCTTCCTCCAGTCTGTGGTAGTTATCCAATCATCAATACAGAGATGGGCTTGTTAGCTTGGTCTCCTGTGTGAACGCACCAGATTTTGCACCATGCACATCCTCTCGCTGCGAAGCTCAGCCACGAGCCCGTAAATGTCCACAAAGTCATGATCTCTGATGTGCTGAATGAGGTGATCCAGAGCGATGAACACACCCGTCCTTCCCACGCCGGCACTGAGAAAACACAGAGAAAATCATTACGCTGCCCGATGCTTCCAAAACATGCATTATCTACAGAGAAGGACAATACTGGCATACATGTAATGCTACTTTTATGTATTTAGTGTACTGTAAGCCCGAAGTCGTACCTGCAGTGGACAACTATAGTGGAGGTGTCCTGGCGGTGTGCTCGGACCGTTTTTACAAACTTAATCAAAGTGCTGCAGGACTCTGGGACGCCGTGCTCAGGCCACGATGTGAAGTTGAAGTGTTTGACCAGAATGTAGTGACCGTGCTGCAGAAATACACAACACACAGGACAGAAGATCATACCTTTTCTTTAATCTCAAAGATTAAACAAACTCAAATCCTGAGTTAAATTAACTTCATCCCTGATATTCAATCAAAAATAACTAAATGTTAATTGACAATGTCAATGATAAATATGTACTTTTTGTGTTATAGATGTAATTAATCCAATCATTTTTTCTTTTATTTAATATTTCTAATAATTGTAAAGTTTAAATTAATTGCAAATTAATTTTCTCATCTTAATGTTTGAGTCTAAATTGGAGAATTCTGTTTTCTTCCTGCTTTTAAGCTGTGGAATAAGATTCACTATTTAAAACATTATGTAACTTTGACCTTTCAAGATATTTATAGACAATGTTGTAAGTTGTTTGCATGAACAAACATGTTCCCAGCCTCAGACATTTCAGAAATTCACTGTGCAGACCTCTTTATAAAGTCACGTGTTCCTCTTTCTGCACTTTTGTTTAGTTTTGTAACAAAACAAAGAGGTTGTGGAGTCTCACTATGCCTTGTATTTAATGTATCAAATACTGAAAGTCTCTGGCGGTTGCTGTATGAACCAGATTTTTTTTAAACATTCACATATTTTATAGATCTTTTATAGTATTTTATTAAACTAATAACACTACCTGTGCTCTTTTAGATCTGCCAGTTAGAGCTGACTGAAAATCATCTGTTAACAGAAACTGATTTAAAATTACAGTGGTTTGCAAAAGTATTCATACCCCTTGAACTTTTCCATATTTTGTCACATTACAACCACAAACATAAATATATTTCACTGGAATTTAATGTGAAAGACCAACACAAAGTGGTATACAATTGTGAAGTGGAAGCAAAATTTTACATGAATCAAAACATTTTTTACAAATAAAAAACTGAAAAGTGCGACGTGCAAAAGTATTCAGCCCCCTTTTCCCTGAGTGCAACCAATTGCATTCAGAAGTTGCCTGATGACTGCTAATGACTCAAAAGGGTCCACCTGTGTGTAATCTAATCTCAGTACAAATACAGCTGCTCCGTGACGGCCTCAGATGTTGGTTAAGAGAATATTGGGGAGCAAACAGCATCATGAAGTCCAAAGAACACACCAGACAGGTTAGGAATATGGTTTTGGAGAAGTTTAAAGCAGGCTTAGGTTATAAAAAGATTTCCCAAGCTTTGAACATCTCACGGAGCACTGTTCAATCCATCATCCGGAAATGGAAAGAGTATGGCACCACAGTAAACCTGCCAAGACAAGGCCGTCCACCTAAACTTACAGGCCGAACAAGGAGATCACTGATCAGAGAGGCAGCCAAGAGGCCCATGGTGACTCTGGATGAAATGCAGAGAGCCACAGCTCAGGTGGGGGAAACTGTCCACAGGACAACAATTAGTCGTGCACTACACAAATGTGGTCTTTATGGAAGAGTGGCAAGGAGAAAGCCATTGTTAAAAGAAAACCATAAGAAGTCCCGTTTGCAGTTTGCCAGAAGCCATGTTGAGGACACAGCAAACATGTGGAAGAAGGTGCTTTGGTCAGACGAGACCAAAATTGAACTTTTTGGCCACAATGCAAAACGCTATGTGTGGCGAAGAAAGAACACTGCACATCACTCTGAAAACACCATCCCCTCTGTCAAATATGGTGGTGGCAGCATCATGCTCTGGGGGTGCTTCTCTTCAGCAGGGACCGGGAAGTTGGTCAAAGTTGATGGGAAGATGGATGGAGCCAAATACAGGGCAATCTTGGAAGAAAACCTGTTGGAGTCAGCAAAAGATTTGAGACTGGGGCGGAGGTTCACCTTCCAGCAGGACAACGACCCTAAACATAAAGCCAAAGCTACAATGGAGTGGTTTTAAAAAAAGAATATTCATGTGTTAGAATGGCCCAGTCAAAGTCCAGACCTAAACCCAATTGAGAATTTGTGGCAAGATCTCAAAACTGCTGTTCACAAACGCTCTCCATCCAATCTGACTGAGCTTGAGCTGTTTTGCAAGGAGGAATGGGCAAGAATTGCAGTCACTAGATGTGCAAAGCTGGTGGAGACATACCCTAAAAGACTTGCAGCTGTAATTGCAGCAAAAGGTGGCTCCACAAAGTATTGACTCAGGGGGGCTGAATAATTTTGCACATCGCACTTTTCAGTTTTTTATTTGTAAAAAATGTTTTGATTCATGTAAAATTTTGCTTCCACTTCACAATTGTATACCACTTTGTGTTGGTCTTTCACATTAAATTCCAGTGAAATATATTTATGTTTGTGGTTGTAATGTGACAAAATATGGAAAAGTTCAAGGGGTATGAATACTTTTGCAAACCACTGTATGTCCTGCTGCTGAATTAGGATAAAACTGAAAGTATAGCTTACTTTCTCAAATTTTCTTTGACATCGAGCAAAAACTTTCCCTTTTCTTCTTGGCTAAAGTTAATTTTGTCATCCAAACATAAACTATTGTAATTTCTTTGCTTTTAAATTTACTATTTGTAGAAGTTCAAACTGTCTTAAAGTCTGTTGTTAAACTCATAAACTTTTATAACCTCAAAAAGTTGATTTTAAAGACTGTTTAACAACTTTAAAAGAGATATGTGTGACTTGCAATATTTAAAATGATAAATAAAAAATAATCCAACTCCCTCTATTAAAAAAGAAACTAAAGGTGGGTTCATAATGAAAAAAATGTGTCAAATAAATCCGCTGTTAGCCCCTATTTGAGTGCTGAGAAAAATAAAAACCTGCATTCTGCAATTTAAAGAAATTTTCACTGGTAAATTTGGATTTATTGACTTTTCGATGCTACTATAATTATTGCATTATTTAAACAAACAGTTAGCTTTTCTCCAGCAGGTCTTTGGATTTTAAATGTGTACATTTGCACATTTCAAGTACTTGTATGAGAAAATTTTAGTACCTTTTCTATTTTGAGGGTTCTGATGGTCCAGTCAGGGAGGACTTCCTCCGACACTTTGGAGATGAGAAAGTCACTGAACACAGTCACCGGCTTGTTGTCTTCAGGCCAGTACTTGTGACACCGAATCTGTAAAGTGACCAGAACAGGTGAGCGCGTTTTGAAAACTAAGCTCAAAAAACACACTGTGAGTTTTTTAATAAAAGACCTGATCATGGGATAAAACTGGGAATGACTCACTTTGCCTTTTTCATAACACTGCGTGAGCATGGCGATGGTGCGGGTCCCCGTCTCCCAGATCATCCTCCAAAAGTCCGCCACGGTGCTGGGCAGAGGACCCTGAGTGGCTATGAACTCGTTGGGACACAGATAACCCTGCAGAGAGGAAAACAAGAACACGCCGAGGCTCGCGTGCAACCCAGGAAGCAATGAGAACATCGCTCCGGTTTCAGGAGGCGGGTTACTCACAGAGACGAAGCTGGCGTTGATGTAGTCTGAGCCCGCCACGCCGGGTTCTGACAGCAGCTTCACTCKGKWGKYAKTGKCWKKRKGSAAAAAAAAAAAAAAAAAAAAARGAGAAAAGAGCAGCAGAGGAATAAAGAAAACGCTGTGATGTATTGTGCACACTTTTGCATTAAAATAATCCCTTTTAGCTTGACCACACACAGGGTTTGATGTTGAGGAAGCGATTCTTGGATTTGTTCCAGGGCAGGTCTGCATCTGAGGTGGCCAGGTCTGGCAGCAGCTTTGGCAGCTCCTGGAGGGAAAAAAACAAACAAAACTACTTTTTTTACAGTCCTGAAAAATCCCATACAGAAATAACTTCATTATTTTAACTTTTAACCCATTTTATATATAAAATCCTAGTGTTCCCTGAAGGAATTCATATCTCTAGTGATTACTTTCTAAAAGTTCAGTTCAAATTTACCCAGTGGTTCACAAATTATTTTGGTAACAGAAACACAAACACACACACGCATGGGCAAACATATTCTCCTCTAGCAGCAGGCGATAATCAGAATTTAATTTGATTTGATTTTAGGTACCGCAAACTCCTCCTGGAACTTGGCATTGTCGTTGGCACACAGATCTTCTACGTGCTGCAGAAAAGATTTCTTGTTGACGGGCCTGACGGAGAGGGCAGCAGAAAAAAAAATGCAGAGCGTTAAAGATGGTAGAGGTAAGAACGTTTTCAGATCGTAAACTTATTTTAGGTGTCGGGGAGAACAAAGCTGCTGCCTGCATTCCCGCAAAATGTGTAAAGTGTCACTTACTTGAGCGACTTCCTGTAGCTGAGCAGCCTGAATGAAAACAGGGCCAAAAATAAACAAATTAATGCAATAATTGCAGCCCACACATTGGCATTTGTGTCTATGGAAAATTGAACTAATCCTCACAGCAGAAATTCAGCGAAGTGGGTTAAATTATTTTGCAATTAAATCCATATTTCAAGCCTTTTTTTTATTCTAAAAGGAAAATGTGAATTTAAATAGCATCAGAAGTGTGCTCCTCTTTTGGAGAGATGTGATTTAAAGCTACACAGATTCTTAACAATTGATGCAGCTTAACATGTCTGTCCACTGCCTTTCAGAGCGTCAGCAAAGCTGTGTCGTTGATGGAGGAAGACGAGCAGAATGTGGGTAAAACACTGATGTCACCGATTCGTTTAACCGTCAGCCTCCACTTAAGCTTTTATCAACAGCACAGATGGAGGGTTTGACTCAGGCCTTAATAGCACACTCAGACATGCAAACACACACACACACACCAAGTGCCACACAGAAACTCTACGTCCAACTTACTGAATGACATAAATCTCTTTCCGTCTAAAGAAGAAGGAAGAATACCTGGTGGAGGAAAGTGCTCAGTGAGAGAAGCACAAAGCCAGAGCGAGAAGCTGACAAAGTGACAGGAAAAAAAATGGTGCTATTTATCATGAAAAGTCAGATTCTTACAGATTTCATTGTGTTGTCAAATGAAGAAGAGATTCTGATCACTTCATAGAAAGGATAGGAAATAAGGCCCCAAATGAAACAAGAGAAACAGCATTTTCTGTAAAAGTGCAGTGTGAACGCTAAATAACTTCAATGAGTTGTTAAAGCTAAAAGAAGCACAAAAATAATGTAAAAAAACACACTAAAGACTCAAAAGGGAAAATCTAAAGTGGATAACTCATGTTTCCATGTTGCCACTTTCTGTTATTTTGACCATTTAGGGAAAAAATGTACAGTAACTGATTTTCAAAACATATTGATTTTATTCTAAGCAATGTTAAAGCTTTATTTTTGCTTTCTACTGTTCTAAAACGAGGCAGAAGAACAGAGAGAGTTGAGCTCTTTTGAACCATAATCTGATTGTCAGACTGTGGGTTGTTGAATATAATTAAAGGGAAATCACAGTTTTTTAATAATGACTCATTAAACCTGTTTCAATATGCAACCCTCACAGCAGCAGTGCAGACAACTAAAAATAAAAAATATATATATGCATACGTGTGTGTAGAATTGGTGAGGTTTCTGAGATGATATCTTTTAATTTTGGGGTAAAGTGTTATCTTGCATGCAGATGCTTGTTAAAACATATTAGAGGTGAATTAAGCCCTACATTTTATCACGTTAAATTCAGCTGATGCAGTGGTGCTGCATTATACTAAGAAACATAATGATTGTCATGGAAAAGGTTCAATCTGCAAAATGAAAAAGAAACAGATGCTTTTGGCCAAATGATCAAAAACGCTTGAAGAATTAATAAATAAATAAATACAATAAACTCTATTCTTAGACTATCTTAGATTAATAAATTGTGCAGAGCTTCAGTGGAAAATCTCTGCATTAAAAATACAATAAAATCCTCTAAAATAGGGATTTTCAGTCCTGGTTCTTGAGGGCCCACTATCCTGCATGGTATTGAGCTTTGCCTGATTTAAATGAATGGGTGATTGATGGGCTTCTGTGGAACTTGAAGAGGTAATCAGAACCGGGTGTGTTGGAGCAGGGAAACAAGTAAAACATGCAGGGTTGTGGTCCTCAAGGATCCTCTGTTTTTTTTTTTTGTGTGTGTGTGTGTGTGTGGGGGGGTGTGTGTGTGTGTGTGTGTGTGTGTGTGTGTGTGTGTGGGGGGGGGGGTATTGTGCAAAATCGACTATCATGTCATTAATGTCATTCCCTCATATAAAACATACCCAGAGTGTTGCTTTGACTCGTTCATGAAAGTTTAAGAAATCCTGGAATCTCCTGTGACCATGTGGAGCTGCCTAAATGCTTGCTGGAACAAAGCTCCGCCTATTTGTACAAAGCTCCTCCCTGGAGCTGAGATGAGTTTCTGCACAGAGCACCCCTCCCCTGAGGCATTGTTGTGAAGACTTGCTGAAGTGGGAGTGTCAGAAACGGTAGGAGATTTTTAAAGAGACAGAGGCCAAGTTCAAGGTGTTTAGAAGATGTGAAGTCAAATATTTTTTGATGTATACCGTATTTTCATGGCAACTGAAGATAATACTTGATTGTAGTACAGAGTTAAACTATGTGCCTGGAAAATACTTAATACTCCCCTTTAAAGAATAATTTGGGTAAAAGAAACAACTGAACTTTTTGAATTGCTGAAGAGGACAACAATATCAAACATAAGATCTACTTTAAATTTTTAGCCTTTTTTGTAGAAAAATACTAGTTTAAAACCCTTTAATTACAAAAAACATTTTATTCATGCTTTTTTAAATGTTTAACAAGCTTTTTAGTTCGCAGAAATCCAATTTTGGTGCTTTGTTTCCTTCTCGTGTCAGTTTGACAAAAGTAACAGTGCGCTTGAAAAGCCAGATGCTAGTTCTTGTCACTGAGTGTTTGGGGGTAGGTATGTAAAAAATACGGCAGACAGAATGACTTTTGTGTTCTGCAGAGAACTGAAGATGAATTACAAAGCCACAGTTCTGCTTTGTGTCTCTGCTTCTATTTTCTGCACACTCTACACCGTTAGATGACTCTGTGCTGACAGGAGCACACATCAAGTTGGTTGCAGCAAAGAGGTTGCCTTTTTTATTTTCTGCCTTGTTGACACGGATTTAGAATATTGTCTCGAGCAGCTGAGTCGAGTCTGAAGCCGTGTAGTGTGCTCTAAACACCAAAAAAAGGGGGTGACGTTTTGCTTTTAGGTTCCTCAAACTAAAGGCTTACCGATTGAGTTTTTCTTGTTTCAGCTCCATGTCGGCCACAGCGATCAGCTGATCCAGTTTACACTTTGTCTCTATGATCTCTGCCTCTCTGGGAGAGTAGGTTCCACCTTCTTTCTTGCGCTGATGAATCCTTTGAAGAGTCAATAAACAGGAACGGTCACGTGAAGCCGGAGCAGGGCACGTTTAGAATATTTTGACAGTCCTGATGGTGCACTTATTCTTACTTGACTGAGCAGCAGATGATGATGATGAATAACAAAACCAAGAAGAATGACAGCAAAACACCCAGAATGATCTGCTCTTCTCTGGTCAACAGCCCGTCAGCTGCATAGGGGAAACAAAAAACGTAGAACAAACAGCATAGGTGGAAATCCCGGGGGATATGGAAAGGCAGGAAATTTGGAAAGGCAGATTTTACATGTACCTTTGGCAACCTGTCCCAAAAGTTGCTCTTAGTTAAAATGGGATTTTCATCCCCAGAATACAGTGCCGCATTAACTTAAAGTGCCTGTGACATCAACATTTTTTTAATAATACAAATGCATTTTTGAAAAGATGACACTGAGAACATATTACAAAATAATTTTCATGCTGCTGAGATGAACAGTTGTTGAGATATTTGCCTGTGAAGTAACAGGAAGTGATGTCAAAGGGGAATGTCTGCATGAAAACAGAGCTAAGCTAAAATGCTCAACAGCCCAGACTGTGGAGAGGAATCTGATGTTTTAGATAATTTTGAGTTGCTCTCAGACAGAAAGAAAAAAAGAGTCAGAGTTCAAATCATAATGTTTCAATAAACAAAGACCAGTTAGTTATTTTTCTTAAAGGAGTTCCCCTTTGATGTCACTTCCTGTTTCCCTTTTGCCAAGCCAAGTCCAAAATAACATAGGTCAGTAACGTGTCCAAATGGGTAAAATAATGTGTGATAAGCCAAGTTTCTTAAATAGAACAAAGTTTTCTTTGACTTTTTTTATCTGCATGTCACAGGCACTTTAAAGGGGACATTTAATGCAAAATCCAATTTTTTAGCCGTTAAATACATTTTGTTGTGTACTTGGAGTCTCAAGGGGCATAGAAAACTTTAATTAAGTCTCTCCTAGTACTACGTAGATATCTTTATATCTAGAGACAGCCTCAAAATGAGTTTAGACACATTTCAGAAAAGGGGTGGGAGAGGGGCTTGTGGAGTTACAATAACTCAGACCAAAGCATTGCAGTTCCACTTTATATAGACCCCAACTGTGTGCTTTTAAATGTGAAAAAGAACAATTTAAAAGCAGGATATGTCTCCTTTAAAGCTTTTTTTTCCGCCAGTTTTAAAGAAACATGTTCAAAGAACAAGCCTGAATCATGCGCAGGAAACTGATTCACTTTCCAGTAATTACTGTTTACCTGCAGTTCTGATGTGATCTGAGTATTCAGAGTCTGTGTACTGGCCTTGAATGTTTGTAGCTCTGAATTTAAACCTGTTAATGAAAAGAACAGAAGAGCAGAAACAGTAAAGTCTTACAAAAAGCACTATCATTTTTATTTTTTGTGGTGTTTTTGGATGGTGGACTCACACATAGACAGTGTTGGGCTTCAGAGGCCCGTTGCAGAAAGGATCAGTGTAGTTTCCCTCCATGCAGCCATCGTTCTCTCCGATCACATACGTCCCCGGAGCGGACTGGTTCAGCCTCGGCGGCGGCGGCGGCACGCCTCCGGACGCAACGCGAGCGCTCACGATGTAGGCGTTGATACGCGACGCCTCGTCCCTGGACAAACACGGAGGGTTGGGGAACCCCGAGTCGGTGAAGTACGGAGCGGGACGATGGAAAAACGCCTCCCTCCAATCGGTCAGGTTCTCGCTGTCTCGCACTGCGACGAGACGGAAAGTTGGAGAAAAAGAGAGGACGGGGGGGACGAACTGGGTCATACTTTTGATACTGTGAGCTTGGCGAGCTCTGGACGGCGACACACAACAAGACTCCACTGAAGACTTGAAAAACAAAGAGAAAAAAACCCACAAGAATGTTCAAATAAAAAGTGATCGCTGCCATACCCCCTGACTCGGCCACGATGACCTGGATTTTTGTGATTGGCCCGTTATCGTCACTATAGAAACAGGCAGGCATGTGGATGGTTATGCTCCTGTGGGTTACCATGGCAACCCCTCCATGGCCCAGCGCTGCTTGGGGTTTTTGGGTCGGCTTGGACGGAGCTGCAACACATACAGACGCAGTTCACAGGTGAACTTCAAGGTTTTACTCTGCTGTGTTCACCAGCTTCATATAGAATCAGTAAAACTGCTTCTGCACACGATCACACATCTAATCATGCAGCCGAGGTATATTTATATCATCATGACTCTAAATGCAGAGAAATCTGCAGCCGCGGTTTCATCCTGTACTTTTTCTGCCGCTGCGCAAAACAGAGAGGGACACTGAAGGGACCAGGTGAGAGAGACGTTACCTTTAATCCCTGTAGTGATCTGGACATGTGGGCTGAGCGGGCTCCTGCCTGCACCGTTCTTTGCCGCAATCTGCAAACAAGCAAGTGCCCAAGCAGAATTATCTGTTTTACTGGATGTGGTGTGAAGAGGTCCTTTACTTCCTTAAAAAAATGATCAAAGTAAAATTGTTAAAGAAATATGAAATTGTTTAATTTGTATTTGTGTGTATTACTGTTTGAGGAGTTTAATTTTTGTTTTTGTCTTATTTGGTTTATTGTTTGAAATTAATATAATTTGTTTTGGTAAATAGGAGCAGATACAAGACTTTTTTCTTTTCTGTTGCCTTTCATTTTATTTGATTTGCATTGTTTTGTTG
>NW_013952421.1:797920-817030 GCF_001266775.1 Austrofundulus limnaeus
TATATATATATATATGTATATATATAGATATATTTAACTTTAACCCTTCTTCGTCTCTCTTTGATAGCAACTAAAAATAATCTAAAGAAACATCAAATTCTTCTCTTCAGTCTGTTAGCTGTTGTAACAACGTTCTGTTTACACGCAAACATTCCCCTTTGACATCACTTCCTGTTTCTTCACAAGCCAATATCTCAACAACTGTTCATCTGAGCGATGCGGAATTTGTTTTGCAGCACGTTATCAGTGTTATCTTTTCAAAAATGCATTCATGTTTATTACAAAAATTTGACGCCACAGGCACTTTAACTGTGTGTAGTTTTCACCTGTATGCTGTAAGTGTGCCCTCCTTTGAGGCCCTCTATGAAAGCGACCACCATGTGGGGTTCACCGTGGACGTTGTCAAGGCTGATATTTTTAACCAGCTGGTCCTTCTCATACACAAACAGGTAATATGCGGTGATGTTTCCATTGGGTTCTTCAGGAGGACTGAAGCTCACCCTCACCAGGTTCACTTCCTCTGGGATAACAGAGACGGTCACGTTCTTGGGAGGGTCTTTTGGCTCTGATTAAAGAGATGAAAGGATACAAAAGTCAAAAAGTCACGTCATGAGCTGAGATAGAGAGTGAATGACAGGATCTGAATGTACCTTCCTCCAGTGTTTGGAAAACAGTAGGCCCAACAGCCTTCCCATCCTCTAACGAAGCAGTAAAGGCGGTGATGGTAATGGTGTAGCGGGTGAACGCCATCAGGTTGGTCACAACAACAGCCATCAGCTCTCCTGGAGCTCGCACTGCAGAGAAGTTCACACCAGGCCCGTCCACCTGAGGAAACAGAGGCATTTATAAAAAAACTGGAAAAGTCTCGAGCAACAACCCCAGACTTAAAACCACAGTGATTTATCTCTGCAACTTCAAAACTATTATTACGGTTAACACACGCGACCTGCACAAAATAGGAAGTCGGTCCCGAGATAACAGCCGGAGCTTCCCACGTGATGCGAAGGCTGGTGGAGGTGGAGGTCACGTTCAGGTTACGGGGAGGCGAGTCGGGATCTGAGGAGGAGAGATGAGCAGAAAAGAGACAAAACTGAAAAATGGATGTGCTGTTAACCTAAATGCAGCTGCTCAATTTATGCCCGGCAGACATGTTATTCACACAAGACTAAACAAAATCAAAGAAAATAAGGTCATTTATTCTCTCAGATACTGAATTACCACACTAAAGACTTTCTCTGCATGCATTAGTGCCATCAGGATGGATAAGTTATTATATTTAGGCAGTTAATACAGCGATTATGTTAATTCACAAGCTGACGTTCATGTCTCAGCTGTTACAAGCCGTTCGGTCAAACCTTTTAAAGATTTTAGAGGCTAAATTGGGGGAATATAAAGTATTACACGTCAGATGGATAACTTTAAACAAAGCTCTTTGAATGACTTTCTTTGTTCCGTTTTGTTTAATTTGACTCATTAGTCTGAAGATCTAAGTGGCAGCTCTCTGTTGATAATAGAAAACAGATCCTCAGTGTGTTGTTCCTACTTCCAGCCAGAGTCGTTGCATATATCCAGTGCGTGTATTCTCCAACTCCAGCGTTGGTCACAGCAGCCACTTTGAAGCGATAGTTTCTGTATTTGGCCAGGGACTGAAGAGTGACGCTGCCTCCTCCGGTGCTGTCCGAGGCATTCACTGACACCGTGAAGTCGTTGTCCACGCAGCGCGGGGCAAGACCGGCCTCCGGAGTCGGCTGCGTGTTTGGACCACAATCGGTGGAAAGCAGCTGCGCGACGACGCGGTACTCCTTCAGCAGGCCCGGAACGGACAGCGGCGGAGCCCACTCAAGGCTCAGATTGCTCGAGGTGATCTCAGAGACGCTGAGGAAGCGAGGGGCAGCTGGAACTGTTAGTAGACAAAAGGGTGTGTGTGTGTGTGGGGGGGGAGATTTAATCAAGCATCTGCTCTCTGTTAAAGGAGCACCAGCTGCGCTTGGATGTTTAAAATACCGCACCTGATTCAGAAAGAGTGGAAGCCGTGCAGTTCACCTCGTCTCCTGCTCCGGCAGAGTTGACTGCGGCTATTACAAATGCATAACGCTGCTCTGGTGACAGCCCCGTCAGCGTGTATCCAGGTGTGTGGGTCTGGTGTGTGGAGATCTGCAGTTCAGCTTCGATTATGATCTCGTAAAACAGAATCTGTCCGTTGGGGTTGGCTGGAGTGTCCCAAGACAGCTCAATTGAATCCCAGCTCACTCCAGAGCAGGACAGGTTTCCCACAGCTTCAGACACTGCAGACAGACAGAACGAGAGGGAGGTAAACAGTCAAACTAAAATGCCTTTATGTCTGAATGTAGTCCTATTACAAAGTGCAGAAAAAATACATTAAAAATCTAAATATTGCAACTTACTCAGTTTTTCTATTATAGTGAAAGCAACTGTTCTTCAAAGAGCTCTTCACAACTATGTGAAGTCTTACTCTGTATGGTTCCACTGTGTGTTTTAGGCCCAACTATCAGCTGTGCAGGAAATTGCTTTGTTTACAGATTCTCTAGTTTCCACACATGGCTTAAAAACATGCATGATTTTAAACCTGTGGAGCCTTGTGGTCAGAGTGTTCTCAGTTTGGAGAAGAAAGAAGGAATTTGGACACATTATCCACCAAATTTTGAAAAGAAGAATAACGTTTTACTTTCAGAAACAACGTAAACTAAAATTGTCATGGTAATGCAAATTTGTGCATCTTACACTATATTACATTTTATTATTTTCTCACTATTTTCTCAACCAAAAGCTTCTGTTGGTCCACACCACTGTGTATTACATCCTGTCAAAGGTGAGCATGTCCAAAATTTAATTAGACTTATACATAACTAGGACTAGGGTTGGGCAGTATTGGCAAAAAAATGAATCACAATTAATTGTGGTATTTAGCCGATAACAATTAATATGACGATTAATCCCCTGTAGTCCCTGGACACCCTTATGGCCTTGTCACATGACCAATTTAGTGGGAAAGATTTGCTATTTGTAAAAAGCTGTTCCAAATTGTGTCAAAATTACAGACTTCAGACTATACATCAATTTTAAAATAGATAGATAGATATGTAAATTACACAACTTTTTTTTAATGTTTGTCATATTTGAAGCGGAGAGGAGCACCAAGCGGACTCTGCCTGGTGGCAATAATCATATTTTTTCAAAGTTTTCTGTAACAGTGTAATTTGTTAGCATTCAAAGAACTGGACAGTGATGACTCTGAGAATTGTCTGTAACTCTGACTGCCTTACAGATATTTGTTGTGTTTGCTAAGGCTGATTAGCTGTAGAGGCCATCTTAAACGGAGTTGATTCCTAAAGTTAATCAGCTGCAAATTTACATTCAGTGATTACTTTCTGAGAGAATTATTCAAATCAGATAAACGCACACGCAGACACGTGTTCACCCACTTCTCAGACAAAAATAACACAATATAGACTCTTGAAATTAGTTAGATCCTTTCTCTACCCGCATGCCTGTCTGTTCATAGATCTGCTTGAGAAGCACTTTGAACTGAATAAAACATCCGAATGTCAGCATCTAAGAATAACTTTGAACACCAAACTCAGCAGAAGCCTAAAACTGTGCGCCTGCACTTTCTTTTATGTGGGAACAGCGTGCAGTTTACCTGACTCGTTAGTTGTGAAGGTCACAGGGCGGCTGAATTGATTCCCGTGGCCCACTCTGGTGTAACTGTACACACTGATCTCATAGGAGCTGTGGGGCCGAAAGCCTGACAGGTGCTCCACGGTCGACGGACCAGAGGAATTCTACACAGGCAAACAGAAAACACACGCTTGATTAAATGATCCGGTCCTCATCGCTGGATAATATCAGCGTATCGGCACGCATATGTGCCGTTTAAGTATAATGTTACTGAGGAGGGATAGCTGGAGTGTGAAATTAGCCGGTGTGGAGTGTGTGTGTGTGTCCCATTGTTACTCAGAAGGAGCTTTCAGTGTGTGAAATTAATGGTACCCGATGTGTGACGGTTTCTGTGATGAGGTCTCGGATCCGGAATCCGTACTTTATCACCACTCCATTGGGCTCCAGAGGAGGCTCCCAGCTCAGCCACACGGATACTGCCGTGTGGTTAAATATAGTCAGGTTAAGTGGGGGAGACGTGGGGCCTGAAATGCAAAATAAAACCGACTTTAGATAAACCGCAACGATTAATAAAGAAGTTGTTTTTCAGTCAGCTGCCAAACTCACCCCCTTCGTCAGTATGAAGCTGCACGAGCAGGCTGGGCCCCGCCCCTTTACGCGTCGCAGCTGCAACCGTGAGATTGTAGGCCGTGTACGAGAGCAGGCCGGAGAGGGTGACTGAGGTGTTGGGGGTCTGGGTTGTGTTGGAGCCCCCGGGGCCAGACAGTGTCAGCGTGTACTCAGTTATTTCTCCATTGGCCTCTAGAGGACGCTGCCAGACCACCGCGATGGAGGACATGGACAGGTTTCTAGCCGACACTAAAAGTGGAGGAGAGCTGGGAACTAAAGAGACACACCCACGACAACGTCAGCATTGCAGTATGAGGATAAACACGTCTTCATCGATTTAAATCTGCAGGCAAACTCACTGTCATCATCTGTTCTCAGGTGCATCATCCTGGTTTGGTTGTAGGCAGGACCGGCCCCGGTTGCCGGTGTAACAGTCAGCACATATGGGAAATACTTCCTGAGCTTGGTAAACAGGAAGACATTATCGGTTGTGGTGTGTTTGATGGTTTTATTGACAGCTGACGTTCCCGGGCTGGTGCTGTTTGGGAATATGCCAGCTTCCTGTAAGGTGAGGATGTAGTAGGGCCGACCATTTGGTTCCATCGGGGGATCCCAGCTCACGATGATGGCCGTTGAGCTGAAGATCTGAGCTGTCAGGTTTGATACCGGGTCGCTCGGCACTGTGAGTGGAGATAAATAAAACGGCGTTAGTATTTTCAACAACAGATGATAAACTGTCAGCTTGACTCTGTTTTGAAGAATCAAAGCAGAGCATCAGCCAGACACAAATAATTTACAAAAGAACACACTTCTTGCCATATTTAACAAATATAAAGATTATTATTACCAAGATTGTTATAAATAACAAAATAAACAACATGTTAAAGTGAAACAATGAGAAATGACTTTACCCAAACAGAAAAATAGCAAAGCTGCAATACTATAAAAAAATGACAAGACATTAGGATAGGGATGTTGAACACTGAACATCTTGGGCTGAAAGAAAGAAAGATAGAAAAATACTCATCCTTTGCTTCTTTTTAGCCCATTTGGAAATATTGTACAAAGAAGGGGAAAAAAGAGTAGAGATGTAGAAAAAAGAAGAGATTTAGATGAAATATTTGTAAATTGAGTGAGCGGCCATAAGGAGCCGGGTTTTTGTGGGGAGCGGTCTAAGACCAGGGGAGTGAGACCCCGTTGGGCCTGGCTGTGCAGGAGACACAAGGTGCCCTGGAGATCCGGGTGTTTGGCTGATAGTGGAGCAGCTGGAGCACAGGTAGAGATATGGAGTCAGTCATCATTCAGACAGACAAAACTTCACAAAACAACAACAATGGCTAGCATGGACTGACTGGAGGCAATCTGCACCATTTTTCCAAAAATCACATAAAAACCCAGAGATGAGTTTTAGCACATTTTCTCCAAGCGAAATCGTTTCCACTGTCATTGCAGCACTGTCATTGTAAGACACAATAACTTTCACACAGCTTGAAACGATTGATCCTTATTATTAGAGTTTTTATGTAATTTTTTTAAAGGTAAGAGGAGGTTTGAAAAAAGTGTGCAGACTTGAACTCCAGTTATTTTTTGAAACTTTGTGTATGGATTTACATGTTCCTATTAACGTTATATACAGTTGTGTTTTTTGTGTGTGTCTGACTGACCATCCTCTGGCAGAAGCACGATTATTGGCTCAGACTGGACCCCTCCGTCACCCTGTACAGTGCTTGAAGTCATCCATATAGTGTAGTTACTGCCCCCAATCAGGTGAGTCAGAGTGTAAATGAAGGGCGAATCAGGATGGGTGTGGGCAGGTAAATCTGAAACAGGAATTTTCTGAATACAAAAAAAGAGCTGTGGTTATTTTCCCAAGCGGAGTCCAACATTCGAACATGTATTCTATAATAAAGTGCCTCTGACATGACTTTTTTGTAAAAAATATGAATGCCTTTATGGAAATATAACACTGATAACTTATTGCAAATAAAATTTCACACCGCTGGGATGAACATTTGTTGAGATATTAGCATGTGAAGTAACAGGAAGTGATGTCAAAGGGGAATGTCTGAATGGGAACAGAGCGTTGCTAAAATGGCCGACAACACAGCCTGATTATTTTAAGTCACTATCAAAGAAAGATGAAGAATCAGAGTTCAAACAATAATGTACCAGGAAGGTCCTTTACTTAGAGTTCCCCTTTGATGTCACCTCCTGTTACACTTTGGCGGAGCCAAGATCAAAAGAAAATACGCCAGTTATGTGGTTATTATTATTATTTTTTACTTTTTGTATTTAGGATATGCATGTCATAGGCACTTTTGCTGACAAGAGGAGGCACATCTTGGACAGGTCACCAATCTATCAAGAGACTTAGAAAAATGGACAAACATTCACTAACTCACACTCACACACCTAGGGACAATTTAGAGTTATCAATTAACCTACATGCATAATTATGGTCTGTGGGAGGAAATAGCAGTACGTGTGGAAAACCCAGGTATGAACTAGAGTAAGCAGGCAAGCTCAAATCATAAAGGCCCTAGCTGGGAATTAAACTTGCAACCTTCTTGAAGCAAGCAAACATTGTCCAGTTAAACTGCACCACCATGCAGCACCAGACGTCTCTCATTCTTGGTGTTTTACTGACACACCTGAAAGCTCCAGAACAGGAAAACAGATGAAGTGTTGGTTTTTAAGAGATGCTCAGACTCACTAATCAACAGTTAATCAACATGTTTGATTAGCAGCGCCTTGATGCTATTTACCCTTACTATTTATACGAAAGCAGTAAGAGCATAATTAGGTTCATGCTGCTCTTTTAGGTTGCACAAAATAAACAACACAGCCCAACACTGAATGTTGTGTGTTGTCATTCTTCTGAGGTCATATTTATTTGGACCACAAAGGTTTCTTTGCATTTATTTTCAATCAAGAGCAGCTGTGTCCAAATTCAGGGGCCGCATCCTTCGAAGGACTACTTGGGCCAGGTTCTTTGTGGACCACAATGACGAAGAAAGTGGCTGTGAATTTGGACTGTCTAGCGCTAAACCGAAGCAATGAAAATCGAAAATAGATCAAGATTAGCAAAATATTAATATATTAATATTATAAATCATGCAGTTATAAATGCAGATGACATTTTAAAAGCAGCAGGAAATTCAAGGCTGCTTTGTTCCAAAACAATTGGATTATCTATTTGGCTCCCAGCGGCACGGCCTTGAGGGCAGTGTTTATCTCAATCTCCCCAGGATGGAATGTCGACAAAGAGCTTGATTCGCTCCCACCCCCATCACCCGTGTTGGACCCGGCCCCGGAACTCAATGGCTGAAGAGGAGGAAACTCTGAACTTTAGCGAACTGAGTAGAGATGATAACATCATGTGACTATGGACTCTAGAGGGGGCCAGGGTTGGGTCCTAGCACAGATCCCCCCCCCTCAATGCCACCTATTCCTCTGAACCCGCCCCATCTTACCTCCCCTTTATGTGTTGTTGATCCCCAGCCCCCACCCTTCCTTAGCTCCTTGCTCTATGCGAGTAGTTTTTTTGAGCATATGATTCTGTGTTTCTGTGTCTGTGTAAACATAGGATCAGAGCATCTTTTTTTTAAACTCAATTTTCCTATTGTGTGCATTCCAAGCTGCAAAAGGTATAGCGCGACTGTGGTTGCAAAAGACCTTGGACATTTGTTCCCCCATGTTTGTTTTGTGTCTTTCATCTGAATGGATCTTCTAAACTGCAATTTCATTCTGCATTGCATCTGTGATGTTGTGTTGAATGAAAATAAAGCTGATTCTGATCTGATTCTGAAATTAACAAAACTGGCTTAGAGGCAATACATGAAGAACTAAGGGGCCTGCCATACGAACTCATTTACAATGATTTCTGACAAGAATAATAATGCTGAAAAACATGTCTATGCAAATGACAAACGCATAAAAACACAACCTCTTTAAACATTTAATCTTCATCGGCCCGCAAAGCATCTCGGGATAGGGTAAGCTGTGAAGGATACACCGGACCCATACCTCAAATCAACTGTACCTCAAATTCGGCACTTTGCTTTGACACAATTTGAATTCAAATTTGGCCTTTGAAAGATGCAACCCCTGAATTTGCACACAACCTTATATTCCCAGTAAATTCTTACCTTTTCTGCCATAGTGTTGTTTTCAGTGATGTAAATAGTGTAGAGCACAATAATCCCATTAGGCTCAGTAGGTGGAAGCCACATCAAGGTGACAGAGGAAGCAGTCACATTTACAAAAGTCACATTCTGCGGGGGATCGAATGGCTCTGAAAGTAGGGACAGAAAAAAAAGAGAAACCCCACAGACGGTTTATAAAGCATCAGACAAAACATATGGTTTGTCTGCAAACTGTGGTCAAAACAGACAAAACAAATGTCTGTGGTACCGGCTTCACTGGTGGTAAAGCTGATATAGATCAGCACTCCTCCATCTCCCAGTCGGGTCCAGCTGGAGACAGAGGCATTGTAGCGACTCTCAGAGTCCACATTAATAACCACAGACGTTTGTGTCACATTCTGCCACAGCTCACTCGTTTTATTCCTAACAAAGGAGACAAACATTCATGCGGAACTGGGCCTTCTTTTCAAACAGGAAAAAAAAAGCTCTAAAGAACTCACCAAACTCTGACAATGTAGTAGAGGATGTCTGAATTCGGATTACGCGGTGGTTCCCATGACAACTCTACCTCATAATCTGACAACTTCCTGGCTTTGAGGAACTGAGGGGGAGTGTCTGGAGCTGAGACAAATGAGACTTATGGAATCTGAAAAGTTAAGGTGAAGTTATTTCTCATAAGGTTTAAAGTTTTATAAGTCAGGAGCTGGGATATCTCCAAAGGCAAATGCAGAGAAAGGGACGGAATAATGTCCTGAAAAGAAAGAAGACGTAGATTTAGTTTGTGAAGAAGATGCTTGTGACTCTCAGACCTGAAGAAAGAACCGGGGATCACCGAGGCCGAGGAAAAACCTGTGATGTAACATTATTTGCATGAGGTGAAACAGAGATTGAGGAGAGGAAAGCCTGGAGGAAAAACGCGGATTTAATCAGATGCCCTTCAAACATCATCAGCCAGTCGAGCTGCGATCATTCAGAGCCCTGGAAGTGAAAAGGAACCCTCCGCCCCCTCCTCACCATCCTCTAGTGTGGTGATGTTGAGCGGCTCGCTGCTGTGGTTTCCCGGCCCGGCTCGGGTGTGCGCCTGAACCACGACGCGGTACTGCGTGTACTTCCTCAGGTGCGTGATGAGGATGAAGCTGCCCGGCGAGGTGAGGTTCACGTGGTGCGTGGAGTTCCAGAGGTCCAGGCTGTAGTGGGTGATGACGCCGTTGGGCAGCAGAGGAGGACGCCACGTCACGTTCACCTCGCTGGGACTCACCGACTCGTAGGAGAGTCCAAACGGGGGACTGCCTGGAACTGCAGGTGAAAGAAACGGCTAGTAGTAATCGTCGAGTCTTTCGCACCACGGTTGAATCTTTCCACCCACCATCTTCTCCAGACAGAAGGAGCAAAGCGTCTGATGTCTGGTTGCCGTTGCCGTACCGCGTGTACGCCCTCACAGACACGTTGTAGTAGGAGAACGGCTTCAGCTCCATCAGAGTGACTCTGTTGGACGTGGTGTTCACCAGCGCAGAGAAGGACTCGTTTTCATACGAGACCTCGTAGAACTGGATCACTCCATTAGCCTTCTCTGGGGCAGACCAGGTCAGAGTGGCCGTCGAGGCGCTGGTGTCCACAACCGTGAGATTTTCAGGAGGGGAGTCAGGCTCTGAGAGAAAAAGAGATAAACAAAAATCACAGAAAGAGAATAACTTCATTTAATGAAAATTAGACGTCTTATAATTATTGATATTTAATGATTGGGAATTATTTTCACTCTGGCAAGAAACTTGTTTGATGATGCAACTTTTATGTCTTTACCCTTTCTCTATAGTTGCCTGTATAAATTCAGGGATAGTTTCATACCGTCCTCTAAAGTGTGAACAAAAACGTCATCCTCCTCCGACAGCGCGCTCTCTCCCACAGCTGTCGATGCAGCGACACGAAGCTTATAGGCAGTATACTTGTCCAGTTCTACACATTTACACAGAAAAAAAAACTAATCAGCCTACCTTTTCTAGGGAATCATCACATTAATAGGATAGCTCAGATGTTTTGAAGTGGAGTTCTGTATAATTAAAGTTGTTTTTAGATGACAGCAACTAATTTTAGTCTCAGCTCCACAGATTAGCTCATAAATCTGGTCAGATTTAAAGTGCCTGTGACACCAAATTTTTGTAATAAATATGAATTTGTTTTTGGTATTATAACATTGTAAACTTTTTACAAATAACATTTTGTGCTGCTGTGATGAACAGTTGTTGAGATATTTGCATGTGAGGAAACAGGAAGTGATGTCAAAGGGGAATGTAGAGCGTTGCTACAATGGCTAACAACATGGACTCTAGAGAAGAATCTGATGTTTCTTTAGATTATTTTGAGTCTCTATTAGAGAGAGATGAAGGAGAGTCAGAGTTCAAACAATATTGTTTCAATAAAAGAAAATCAGGGTGTTCCTTTTAAAAAACCTTTGATGTCACTTCCTGTTTCACTTTGTTTGAGTCATGTTCAAATAAAAGTCTGCCAGTTATGTGATAAAATTGGTAAAATCACTTGTATTATGCCAAGTTTCTTAAATATAAAGATGTTTTCTTTGACTTTTTGTATTTGAAGGATATGCATGTCACAGGCACTTTAAAGTGATGTTAAATGTTACAGTTCGGAACCTTCCCACAGAAACTTAGTTCAAAAGATAACTATCCATGTGGTAAATTTATTTATTTATTCTTTTATATATATAAACTGATTATTATTTCTTTCTGACAAAGCATAAACGTAAGCACCTGATATTATTATGTTGGTATTGTTCGTTTCCCATTTCCGGGCTCGATTAGTGCGCAGATTAAGGCCATAAACGGTGTAATGTGTGATCCATCCATTAGGACTGAGTGGTGGGAGCCAGCTCACACGTATGGAGGTGGAGCTGATGTTTTGATAGGCCACTTCAAGCACTGCACTGGGGACTTGAAACACAAAATATTTTATATTAATCCAAAGAATTCATTTGCAAGTTCTGTACTTTTTTGTTGTTGTATTTTAGACACTACCATGCGCCCACCCTGTTCACTGGTCTTCTCAGTAATATCTGTAGCAGGTCCTTCTCCTGCAGTGGTGGAAGCGGTGACTCTGAATCTGTACTCAGTGAAGGGGTTCAGATCTGACACCAGGTAAGACAACTTCTCAGACAAGACGTCCACCACCTCCTGCTTCACTGTTACGCCTGGAGCAAACGTAGAGACATGGGGGGATTGTAAGCATTGGGGTTCTTTTTAAAAGCAAAACAAAGTTATGCAGAGCTCACAGTTCCTGCCGCCACACCTGGAGTTCCAGACACGGCGGAGCTGAGCGTTGAAACGTGTGCTGTAACTGAAGCGACCCGTGTAGACAGGCGCGGCTGGCCCGGAGTCAGGGCTGAGGTGGAGGCGTTTGTGTGGGACTGCTCAGTCAGCCAGGGTGGAAGCGTAGCGGGTGGCGTGGACGTGGCGGTGAACGCGGCGCTCCCCGCGCTGGCGGAAGATCGAGAGTCGCCGGGAGTTTGTGACTCGAAGCGTGTGCTGGACTTGCCGACGGTCACAGTGAGGTGGGTTGGCGGAGCGTCGGTGTCAGTGACACGATCAGTGCTACTGCCGGCTGAGCGCGTGGAGATGGAAGCGGTCGTGTCGGCGGGCAGCGTGCGGGGAGCAATGGTGGCTGTGAAGATCGGCGGAGATGTGGTCGCGTTGAGCTCAGCCGATCTCTTACTTCGAATTTGCGTCAGGTTCGTGGAAACAAAAGGAGGAAGTGTCCCATTCTGATATAAAGAGGTTGTGTTCTGAAAGAAGAAAGAAGAGCAGCGGCTTTGAAACATTTTGATTCATCAGCAGTGGATAGAAGTGATACAAAATGTCTTCCAGTTTTTCCATTTTAAGAAAGACACATCCAGAACCTAGAGAAATATGGAAACATAACATTTTGATTCTTATTTTCAGGTTTATGTTCTAACATTTGAGCTTATTTATTATTTTAGGATTTGTGTATTTATAGAAATTAAACCATTTTCGTGGAGAACTAAACAATAATAATTAAAGACATAGCTTTCATTGAAGTTTCTGCATTCCTGGGTCCTACCTCATCTGAACCTGATATTAAGTATGGCAAATGTGTACTTAAAAGTAATCAGTAATTACATAAATATAAATTACACGTAAAGTTACTTTCCAATGGTTAATACAATTATTAACAAATGAACCAGATGCTGATCTGAAGCCTCATTAATTTAAACAGCTCTAACGCACATTCAGGCACAGAAGGTTGAGCTTTAAGCTCTTTGTTCTGGATTTACACTATAAAATTATGCTGCTAGCATATTAGTTGCAGAGGCGGTGAATATCAGCCTTTACCTCCGATGCGAGGGTGATGACCTGCAGCAGCATGTGGTCCACCAAGACCTGCAGCCTGTACTGGATTATGGGACCGTTGGGCTGGGCAGGGCTTCTCCAACTCACACGAATGGAAACAGAGTCTTCGGCCTCCGCCTTCAAGCTCTGCACTGCACTGGGTGCTGCTCAGAGGAACACAACATTTACACACAGACGCAAACTAAAACCTGGGCATGTGCTGACGAACTCGTTCAGCACGTTACTTTACAAGCCTTCTCACCCTCAGATGGTGTGATTGCAACTCTCCACGCAGCTGGACCCAGCTCTCCTGCTGCTTTTGCTCGGATGGATATGTTATACCTCGTGTAAGGAGTCAAAGCAGTGAAAACAAAACGCATGTCCACTGTGGAGTTCTCATACAGAAAACCTGAAAAGGACAAAAAAATATGTTGATATTTGATACACATCTGTTAAGTTAATATGAATGTGATTTTTGTAGGTGATTTTAAATAACCTGTAGGTCCATCAAGGTAAAGCACGTAGCTGAACTTTCCAGTGATAATACTGGGAGGGTTCCACGACACAGAAATTGCTCTTGACGTCATATTTGGCACAGCGAGGTTTTGTGGTGGATCTTCTGGAGCTGCCGTTTAAAAACACAAATGTTAAAAGACGATGCAACATTTCAGATTTTCAAACTCAAGGCCCGCGGGCCAAATCTCACCCTTGTTAACATTTTATCCAACCCCAGAGGTAACCCTTTAACTGTGAGATAGTTTTATAGTTTCTCTTCTTGTCACTTTCAATGCAGACTTCTCATAAAAGGAATCAACTTTAATTGCCTTTTCTGTATTCTCTTCTTGTTTTAAAGTCAAATATTTGGATTTTTAGTGATTTTTTTTACTGATTTGCTGGATTGTGATTAAAAGTTCTCTAAGAAGTAATAAATGAAAAAGTTGTGAATAGAGTGTAAGGCATAAGAAACAAAGGCTAATGATGTGTCTTTCCTAATGTTTAATTTTAAAAGGTAAAAATGTCATTAGCATTTCTGTAATAATAACTTGTTCAATAACATTTAAAGGGGACCTATTATGCTAAATTCACTTTTTAAAGTTTTTTTTTACTCAACTTTGGGTATGTACTTCTTAAAAAACAGTCGTAGGACCAAAAAAAATGCACCCAGGGGCATATTTACTGTAAGCACATATATTTTTAATGTATATTAATGACAAGTTTTATACTTCCTACATTTTGTTATGTCACAAGCCGTACGACAACCCACCGGAACCTGCGTTCAGCCCCTCACCTAGCAACCCCCGGGTGAAGCTCCACCTCCTCAGTATAAAAAGCCGACACGGTTGTTATTGTGCAATGCGCAGCTCATTTCACAACAAGCCTCCAATAGGGCAATGGGTAGAGTGCTGGACCAGAGAGTGGGAGACCATGTTTTGAGACCAACATGACACTAGTTTTAATTACTAGCCATGCTAACGTAAACGCTGGCTCTGGAGGATGAAGTTTGGAGGGCGTTACCAACAGAGCTCATTAACATAAAAAGCTTGTTCTGAACAGAAGTCAGAGCAGGCAGAACTAGAAAATTTTATTTAAATAAATTTTATTATCTGAGAATTATTTTGTGCATTAAATTGAATGAACATGGTCTGGATAGCCCACAGACATACCATAAAAATTTCTAGGGCCCATAATTGGTCTCCTTTAAAACCAATACATTTTTCAATAAATATTGACAGAAGTTGGACCTTGGCTTAAACAAAGCTTTGAATTTTGGCCCCCTTGTGTGACTGAGTTTGACACTGCTGCTGCTTGGTCTTTTTACACACCTGATTCTGGCATCCGAACCATGGTAGAAGCTATCTGTCCCTCTCCGTCCGAGGTGAAGGCTGACACCTCGAACAGATAAGCAGTGTAAGGTCGCAGCTTATCGACCCCCACAGAAATGGGGACACTCCAGGAGGCTGCAGGGGGGATGGCGGAGAGGGTGATGGACGGAGACGATGCTGTTATCTCCAAGGGACTAGGAGTTGCACGTGACAGGATTTCAGCCGCGTCCTGGGTTAGGACATAAAGTAGTATTTATGATCCAGATGTAAATTTAAATATTTTAATAATAAAAAAAAAGAATGAGAGGACTGCGTACGTTGCAGTGAGGCAGAGCTATGGTCATGATTTCGTCTGCGTTGACCTCCATGACGCGGACCGTCTGCGACGTACGAACGTTTTTCGTCTTGACTGCGAACTTTGTGATGAGGCCGTTGATGCGCTGCGGCAGGTACCAGGTGACCACGACGAAGGTGTGGTTCTGAGCGTACGCTGTCAGATTGGTCACCAGGCCGGGGGCTGCAGGAAATACACGAAAACACAAGTTTGCTCGCCTGCAGGATTTGTTTCAGATGCTGCCTGCATCAGACTACTCACGTGACTCATTAGTTTTTATGTATATAGGTTTGCTGAAGGCTCCTCTTCCCACTGGTGATTTAGCTGCTACCTAAAAAATAAAACAGTGTGTTTGTGTGTCCGTTAGCAAAATATTTTATGAACCACTGTACGAGTCTTAATGAAACTTTCAGAAAATAATCATCGAATATACTTCTACAGCAGCTATCATATTCCAGGTATAAGCTAATCTCAGCCACCGCTATAAAAATACTACTTTTAGAAAGGACAGATAGGTGTATATTTCTTTCTGTTTTTATGGAAAATGACACACAAATAATTCAACAGGCCTTAAGGAAGATTTATCTCTGGTTTATAAAAGCTA
Source organism: Austrofundulus limnaeus (assembly GCF_001266775.1). Taxonomy (NCBI): domain Eukaryota; kingdom Metazoa; phylum Chordata; class Actinopteri; order Cyprinodontiformes; family Rivulidae; genus Austrofundulus; species Austrofundulus limnaeus. The sequence goes on from NW_013952421.1 coordinate 813,430, forward strand.
TTGTTGTGGCCTGCCCTGTAATCTGGGATGAAAGGTCTGTGTGTTGTTCTATTCATAAAGCGAAGGGTCGACAGAATTGCAGGGAAGATATAGTAAAATGATACACGAACACACACACACACACGAGCACAAACGCTCCATGTGCAAGCATATTCACCAAGTGAGGCAGTCTTTTAAAGTCTGTTTGGATGAAGGTCATTGTGGGTTAATGAATTCTGAAAACTAATAAGCATGATCACGTTCAAGCTCTGTGACAACAGACAGTGGAAAGAGCCCCAGCTGATCCATAGATCTGTTTACCTGATTAATAATTGAATCAGGATCAATTACCTGCATTCAGCCAGATCAAGAGAATAGCCAGGTCTCTTTGTGATCCCTGCCACATCCAGATAATAAAAAGAGGACCATTTCAAGGAATGCTTGCTCTGAGACAAGCATAGATTGATGCTTATTGCAAATTTACAAATAATCCAAAATTTATACTGATTTGGTGTATATATGATCTAGATTTCTTCAAGAGAATAGTCTTTATTAGCTTTTGTTCTTGACCTCACAGAAGAAAGTTCCTGTTAATTGCTTTATAAATGCCAATAAATAAATAAATAAATAAATAAATAAATAAATAAATAAATAAATAAATAAATAAATAGTTTACCCTACCTGAATTTGATATGTGGAACCAGAGGTGAAGACAGTAAGCAGAGTTTCTGGTATGGCTAGGTTTATTTCCATTTCTGAGAAATAGGTTTTGGGGTATGGGCACATCTCCTTGTACCTAAAACAATAAAAAAAAAATAAATCTTTAGAGTATAAATCCTATTTCAACAACAGTAACACTTATATTAAACAAGTATCAGGTAAAAAAAAATTGGGAAGTTATTCATAGATTAGATTTGTCAGATAAAATAGAGTTGGCTGGAAAAACATGCCCCTTGATATAAACACTGCAGAGTCTTTTAAAATCCTGTCTGAAACATATTTTTACTTTGGCCTTTATTTGAGTTCAGTTTGAGTCCTATCAGGACTTTTATGTTGTAGTATTTCCTTGTTTTGGTAGTGGTTTTGTGAGGTTTTAGACAAATATTGCAGACTTGAAACAAGGCACTTTGATTACTTCACAACACATAACGCTCCAGTGAAGGAGAGGAGAAAACTAATGGGTTTTACGGACATAATGAATACTGGAAACACTTGGCGTGATAACAACATGGGGACAGGTGAGAGTGGGCGGGGCAGGATTGAGGAATAGAGACAAAAGTACAAAGGATTTTCAGAAACACTGACAATGAGACACAATGAACACATGGAAGATATAGAAGCCAAACACCTTGAGAAATAAACATGAAAATAAACCACAAAACAAACTAAACACTGACTTCAATAATACCCCACTTTCTAAGGAATGGTACTATATGTCCCAAAAGACAAAAAGACTACCTGAGTTGAAAGGAAGGAGAGGAAAACCAGGACAGAGGGACCAAACAAAACAATAAATTCAACAACAAAAGACCATGTTGCCTAAAATCCCACATTCAGACTTCTTCTTTCCATTGACCTCCACTCCCACAAGTATCCATCTCAACGTTCAGGAACTATCACCTCATATCACCTAATCCTATTTGGTGTCTGCTGAATCACAAATAGAACATTTGTTGTTCTTATCAGCGGGAGTCAAGAACCAAAGGGGTTCTGATTGGTCACCCAAAACAAGTTAATCCTCTCAGACTTTCTGCCTCAAAAAACTGGGACAATAACTGTCAGTTATGTTGATTCCAAAGGATATTTACATCCAGAGAAAACAACATCTTACGACCTGTTTTTTTTTTCGGACATGTCGTAAAACTCTGGTCTCCAACATCAAAACTTATAATGTCATGACTTTTTCTCTCAAGACTGAGGGAAAGATCAACATCTACACCTATGGACAAAGTTAGGAACACCGTTGTTCAAATTTTTCATGAACTGACTTTTAAAATGAAAAACACACTCTTTCTTTTAGTGTCTTGTTTTACTTTACATTTTAGGCTTTATGTATGTTGTACCTTTTTAATGCCTATCTCTTGTGTTTCCTTTACAACGGAGTATTAGGACCACACGAGATTTTTAATTTTTTTTAAAATTACGAGAATAAAGTCATAATATTACGACATTAAAGTCGTAATATTACAAGATTAAAGTTATAATATTACGAGAAAAAGGTCTTATTATTCTAGCTTTTATACAAAAAAGCAAGTCAAGTTGTTCTTTAGAATTGCTTAAAATAAATTGTTAATATTTTAGCACATTAGCATCGTATTACCAGTAGAAGGACTTGGAAATTGTGCAAATGACTATAAACTGAAGCTGTGTTGTAATTAATGGATGCATTGACAGATTTAGTCGGCACATAGCTAATTTGGATGAAAGAATATTAATCTAACAGTGACCCAAGTCATCATGGACTACTTTATAAACACAGACACATGGCTGTACACAGAAGGTGTAGTGAAAATGAGGAAATGAGGAACGAAAAATGGACACGTCATGTAAGATTATGACTTTATTCTCATAAAATTATGACTTTATTCTCATAAAATTATGACTTTATTCTTGTAAATTACGACTTTAGTCTCGTAATATTATGAATTTATTCTCATAAAATTATGACTTTAATCTCATGATATTATGACTTTATTCTCATAAAATTACAATTTTAATCTTGTAAAAATAATAAAAAATCTTGTCGTATTTCCTTAGTTCCTTCAGTCTCAGCGTATAAACTTTTTCTACCTTATCACTGTTTTCAATTAACTTATATGTGTTACTTTATATGTGTTACACTTTACTGTATAAAACACAATTTATACAGTAAATAATGTTTGATTTGATTTGATTTACTAGTAAGTGGTAGGTTTTAGAAGGCCTTACTTCAGTTTCTCATTTATAATAAATAATCTGAATATTTTCTATAATGTTGAATTTTTTTTTTAGATTTAAGTGCGCAATCAAGGAAAAAATAAAACTACCTGATGACATATCCTTCAATGTTGTGTGCATCAGTCGGCATGGTCCAGGATAGCAATATCCCATTAGAACCGACAGCTTCCCCTTCAAGGATTACAGGAGGACCAGGAACTAAAGAGGAGAACATATGCATATGTGAAGACCAGCAACCAGATGAGCAGATCCTCAGTACAGCTGTGCAAACAGTTGTTGTGTGTTAACTGAAGCCAACTGGTGTCTCAGAGTTAAACATGTGTAACATATGTCTACTGTCTTATCACATTATTTAGTCTGTTGAGTCAAACTCCTGAGGATTTTTTATTTATTTAAACATCTATACGTTTGGTGGCCTGATCCTCTGAGTGTGTGCACGTGTGGGAGGGTAGATGTGCACGGCGCCTGCACGGATGTATTTTTAGGGCTGAAGCCTGATGAATAAGGCTTCACACAGCAGTGGCATTTCACTGACATTCACTTCGGACCCATTCATCCAGTGGTTCAAAAGCCCTGGGTTAAGTTACCTAATGGGAATTAAACAGTGAAGGAAGTATACACATCCTCTTCCACAGTGTGTGTGTGTGTGTGTGTGTGTGTGTGTGTGTGTGTGTGTGTGTGTGTG
>NW_013952421.1:819405-825509 GCF_001266775.1 Austrofundulus limnaeus
CATTAGCACCTCTAGTAATATATTTACTGAGAAAAATGTTGACGTGTTCAATACTTATTTTACCCGCTGTATAATGCTAAGAATTACTTCATGCCTAACCACCTAATGTGACTAAAGTATGTCATTCATTCCTGTGTTAAAATAAAACAAAATTAATTCAAACCATGTTATCAACACTTCCTGCATGGAAATAACTGCAATAATTTTCTTGTGGCCACACATTAACTATATTGTGGCAAAAAGTTATTATCTTGTGGCCACACATGATTTATTTTTATCCATGAATCCCAAATTTCAATCAGTATTCTAAAATTAGATATGTAACAAACAGAGATGAACATCTAAAATGTTTGCAGAAAAAAAATATTGGAAACTCAATTTCCTTACCCTCATGACCTTAAGAGAGAGTGAGACCTGAAAATCTTTTATTTTCAACTAATCTCCAGTTTAAATCACTGTTCAGATCACAGCCTAAACAACAGATATTCTTTAATGCTCATATTATAGTACCAGTTTTAAAAATAGTGCAAAACAAGTAAATACAGGGCTAAAACGACAAGATAGTACAGCTTATAAAGTTTTTCGATGCATACAGCATTCTAAGATCTCCTAAAATTAATTTAGGTTATAACATATATTGTGACTTGGAGATTTCTGGGAAAGATGAGTTTAAATTGCAGAAAGAAAGAACTAGAAGGGTTCTTGGAACGCCCATGTTTTCTGAAACCTGATGACCTTCTTCAGAGGTCTGAAGTAAATGTGTAAAAATCTGCACCAAACCTTTAAAAAGCTTCTTTTTTTAGTTAAGCTCCACCACTTAGGCAAACAAACAACACAAAAACAAATTACTGACTAAATTAATGAATGTACCTTCTCCGGTAACAGTAAAAACACTCTGGCCTCCGACTCGGTTTTATTATGTGTCATCAGTCATCAGGATCAATAGAACGGCTGGTGGAAAGCGAACGGATGACAGTTTGCGGTTGGAGCCGCCTGCATCTGCGAGACGGATGCACCTTGCATTTCGTATGGCAATCACTTTTTTTTATAGTAACCGTGTGTGAGTTAGTAGAATGAGTTAGCTCCAAAAAGCAGCAAAAGACTATTTCTGCTCACGTGCGAAGATGCCCTCAACCTAAACAGACGGTTAGTTATTGATGTTAAAGAATGATAATTCTCACCTGTGAGCGCACCTGTCCAAGGCAGGTGGAGAGCAGCAGGATGCCCGGGACCAAGGCCATGCTGGGTAGCAGAGTTAGTTCAGTTTAGTCGCAGCAGGTTAGAGGCCTGGCCGGCTGATCTGCGTTCGGCTCTCAGTGCTCTACACGTTACAGGGTTAGTGCTCGGGCCTCGAAAGATAACAAACCTTGAGCTGTTCCAAAGTTTTACTGGTGAGCGAATTCTTTTATTATCAAAAGGCTAACGGTTCGTCTCTGGTCTCTGAGCCTCTACTGTGAGGAGCTAAATGAATGATTCAGGGTTGAGCTCATGAGGGAAACTTAATAAATAATGAGATCTATTACTCAGCTCTGTGCTCAGAGTTTTGTCTATGTGTGTGTGTGTGTGTGTGTGTGTATAAGGTTACATTTTGGGAGGTATTGGACACCTGGTAGCTGAAACATACTGATGTGGTTGAATGGGAGGAGAAGTATGTTGTTTATAAAAAATGTGCACACCAACATAATTATATGTGCTAAAATCAGCGCACTGATGATCTTCAGTTACATTACGCTTCTTGTTGCCAACTGTTTTCTGTTATGACACACCTTTTGTGACTTCACACCTGAACAGCGTGAATACCTGAACATATCCATCTTGCGCAGGCTGAATTAGGACCTTCCCCTCGTTTGGTTGCAGGTGCACTTGGTAACGGTCCACACAGCCTTCTGCCCGCCGCCATCGGAGTGAGAACGCACGTGTGGATACGTTCACAAACTGCAAGGCGCTCACGGGGTTCAGCGCTCAAATAAAAACAAAAACAACGACGCGAAAGGAGTTGAACAGGGTCAGAGCGAAGGAGAAAGTTTCTGTAACCTATTGAAGGCCTGATGGTATGAACAGATCTGTCGATCAGTGACAGCCCTGAAACTGTATCTACCTGTGTTTACAGTCAGAGTGGCAGCACCTCCTGACGTCGTGCCTCTCACTCTCCCGGCGCTCACGTTGTAGCGGCAGCCATCCCGCAGGCCCGTAATCACGGCAGCCCGCTCCTCTTTGGGTACGATGAGTGTTTTTGTGACGGAGGCGTCGGCCACGGTGACTCTGTGGTGGTCGAACTCTCCAGGAGCGCCGTTCCAGCCGACAGTGACAGACGAGGAGTTGACTTTATTTACACGGAGGCAGCACAATCCTGCTGGGCCTGCAAAGACACATTAGCAGGGGCAGCATTTACGGCTTATAGGAGGAATTACTGTGTAATCTGTGCAGCACTGCGACAGGTGTGTGCGCCACCGTGCGTCTTACGCATGCTGAACTCTCTGTTGGCCGCCCGACTGGCGTCTGATCCCAGAACGCTCTGAATGCTGACGCCATAGTCCGACCCCGGGATCAGTTCCCTGATCTCGTAGCTCGTGCTCTCGACAAACATCTCAATCCACGACTTCCTGTTTGTGGAGAGCAGCCCGAAAAGAAGCTGGCAAAATGACAACAAAGACTTTCAGTCTCAGACCTTTATGAAAATTTATGAAAAACCTGACATGGAGACCTCATATAAATTACTTAAGAACAAAAATATCAAAATCTATTGCAATATACATAAAGTAAAGGAGTTATTTAATGATAAAGCACTATTTATATTATATAATTCAATAATTGTTCCACATTTGTTCTACTGTATGGAAGTCTGGGGGGAATGGATGTAAAACAATTACTAATCCCATCTTTTTTTTTTTACAGAAAAGAGCTGTAAGAATTATTACCAGAAAACATTTATATCACCCATCAAATATATTATTTCATCTATTTAAATAAATAAAATTTTATGAGTTGGTTGATTATAATAATTTACAGGGTGTGTATAAAACACATATTACCTTTGAACATTCAATCAAATTTTGTGAAGAGGGGACGTTGTTATAATGTTAAGGGACTAGGATTTGTGAAACCTAAAATTCAAACAAATTTAAAGAAGAGATGTACTTCAGCCAAAGGAATAAGATTATGGAATAATCTGGATTATGACTGTAAAAATGCTCAATTAATTTGTTTCAAATAATGATAAAAAAAATCATTGAAATTGTACAATATGTATTTGTAAGAGTTACTGTTTGAGAAGTAGGTTTTTTTTGTTTAGCTTTATTATTTGATTACTATTGCATGAAAGTAATATTATTTTGTGCAAATAGGGGCAGATATGAGATTTTTTTCTTCTTCTGCTACTTTTCATTTACTTTGATTTGTATTCTTTTGTTGTATGTAAATGTGTTTTTTAATGAAATGAATAAATTTAATTTAAAAAAAATCCATATTCAAGAAACAATATGACAGACTTTAAATTTGTACATTTTTAGATATTCTCTTTTAATAAATTAATAAATCTAAGTGACTTTAGCTTTGGGTGCCTGCAGAGTCTTTGGTCATACTTCCTGGCTGAACTTCCTTTAAGCTCATGTATATTTAAAGACATGGAAACCAAATCCTCAGTGTGCCTTTAGCAGTTGCTAAGGAACCACTAAACTGAGTAAGCTCAATCATTTAATTATAACATGAGATCAATGTTTTGTTTGTTGAAATGCCACTGATTCAGATGTTTTTCTGTTTGCGCAGACAACTCACCTTGTACTTCTCTACCTGTCCTGGTGGAGCTCTCCAGGTGATGAATACGGATGTTTCTGGCTGCTCTGAAAGAGCCACTTCCTGTGGCGTTGCTGGTTCTGGAGATAAGAAGCTTATTAAAGCATTTTACCTCATATTGGCACCTGAAGATGTTCCAGTAAATACGCTTTTAATTAATCAGCCAGCAGGAGGGAGATGATGAAGATGAAGTAATGCTGAAATATTAAATGATTACAAATACAGGAAAATGTCTTGTGTTTCTGCCTCAGAGTATTTTCTGTGTAGAATATTACAAATAATCATTTGTTTTGACTCCATTTTAATTTTCTACCTTTCAGACTAGTGAAGAGAAATACCGACAGTATAATGTACTAGTACCTATTTTACTGTACTTTGTAGAAATATTTTAGTATTATAATTTAATTTTTGCAAATCAATGCACATTTACTCTGTAAGATCTTGTGAGAAGTGTTAGCACAATGAGCAGGTGTTGAGGATGACTCTCAGTTACTACCGCACCAAATTTTAGCTCAATATTTGTAAAACTTACTATGTTATAGCCATTTTTGTGTTAGCTACATTGGGCTAGCTGTAGCGGCCATCTTGAATCGGGTTGACTCCAAAATTGAAAGAGTCGCAAATGCACAGCTATTGGTTATTTTCTGAGAGTTTCACTAAAACTTGTCCCGTGTTTCATGAAATATTTTGCTAACAGACATCGACATTCAATGCCAAAATTTTAAGCAAAAATACCCTGCAGTGTGTTTTCCTCAAACCTCCTCCTGAACATGATTCTCAGTTAGTGTTGCACCATATATTAGCTAAGTATCTGTAAAGTGACAGAGTTATAGCCCTTTTTTTTCTTGTTTCATTTGATCTCATCTCTACTACATCTTAAAGCTTGGAAATAATTGTTGGAATATTATTGCAGATCCCTAAATGTTTCATGTGCAAATTAAAAGTGATGTAACTACCTCTGAATTACTGTCTTACTAGGTTTCCCTGCAGTGCTGAAAAAAAAAAAACATTTTGGTTGAATAATTTTAAAATTTTTGCAGTTTAATTTGCATATGTGTAAATTCCTGAGACTACTTGTGTGCAGCTATATATTTTTCTCTCTTTCCAGAACCAGACGATGCAGATTCAGCCAGCGTATAGTGAAGTGTTTGACTCACCAGTATAAAGGGTCAGAGCAGCAGGTTTACTGCTCCTCTCCCCACTGGTTGTAACCACTTCAACAGTGTACTGAGTTCCAGGATCAAGGCCTTTGAAGGTGTGTGATCTGTGGACGCACGGATCACACAGCTGCACATCACACAGGCACAAGTTCTGATCGGCAACTCATAATAATTTATGTGGCGTCGACTGACCTGGGCTCCTGATGAGTAACGATGAGCTCCTGAACGGACGTTCTGTTTTTGATGGACAGGATGAGCGAGCTCACCAGTCCTCTGGCTGCACTCCAGCTAATGCATATGGATGATGTTGTTTTATTGACAAGCGAGACCTCCAGAGAGACGGGGGCTGCCACAGTGAGGAAAAAAAAAGACGTGTAGTTATTAGGGAAGAAAGATGGAGAGGCGCTCGTCGGCGTGTGCATTTACCTGCAGTGATATTGATCAAGACGGGCGAACTGTCAGCGTATGACTCCTTCTCTGTCCGTACGGCAAAGTGATAAAGTGAGCCAGGAGTCAGGGCAGAAAACACGGCGCTCTGACTGAGCACCTTCTGCACCTGCAAAACGAAAAGGAAAGGAAATGGAAAAAGTACACATCTCCTTCACATGCATGTAGATTTATATTTATTGTTTGATTTACCCTGAGTGTTTGATCACAGTTGAGGCAGATGACCTCGTAGCCGTGAGCTTGACCTTCTGCTGGATCCCAAAGCAGCTGGATGGATGACTCCGTCACCACTCCTTCCCTCAGTCCGCTCGGTGGAGCCAGACCTAAAATCACACAACACGCACCACTGTCTATATTCTCATTAACGCTATAACAATTGGCTCTTTGCACGGTGTGGCTACGTGACTTCCGCTAACTGGAAGGTGTGAGGACAAGTACTTCCGGGTTGGTGGTTCAGCACAGAGAGCAATGGCGTTGTTTTATACTCGCTGCCTTCAGGATCTCCCAAAAGTGACGATCGGCGATGTTCTCCGCTTGATTCGAACGTTATCATCAGCTCCACGTTGCAAGAAAGAAAAGGGCTTCAAATTTTACGTGTCGAATTACATTGACAACTATGAAGGTAAGCAATAAATACAACATTCAGTCACTGTTATGCTAGCTAGCTTTAGCTCGTTTAGATCTACATTACAACATATTTTTTTT
>NW_013952421.1:825583-832618 GCF_001266775.1 Austrofundulus limnaeus
ACTCGCTGATAGCACAATTTCTTCCTCTGGACACCTGACATGCTCATTTTTCAACCGTTTCCTATCCAAACAATCCAACCTGAATAACAGAGATCTTTACCCGGAAGTACTCGATCTCATAACCTTTGTCCGGAAGTTAGCAGAAGCCATATTGTGCACATAGCCAATTGAAAAGAAATACTGTTAGCTCTTCTTGTTTCTGAAATTCACAAAAAGCAATCATGCACCCTGAGCAAATCACATAAAATCACAAATTGAAAACATCATCCTTAAAGTTTAATGAGTTTGTTGCATTTAAAGCTTAAATTATGCTTTCTTTTAATTTGTGTTTGATGCTTCGTGGCTTGCAAGATCCACCTTATAGCACACAGCCTGACCCAAAAAAATGCAGCTTCCATCATTTCTAAATCTTCTATCATTTCACCACAAATCTTCAAAGATACGAAGCCGACAGGATCGAGCGCCAGTATTAGGGTGAATTACATTTTTAACCTGGTTGCTGAAAAATCTATGAGATGACAATGTAAAAAAATAAAATAAAAACACTTTTAACCAAAGTCAAATGTGGACGTTGGGAAACGTATTGATTTATTTTTCAGGTGTTCCATAAAACACAATCAAAAGCTATAAACAGCATAAATTTTAATGTAACAATCTTATCTCTGCTAAACACAGAAACTGGGGCAATATAACAAAAATATACGGTTATGGCAAAAATCAATGTGTGCAGTGTCAGTATTGTAAAGGATTGTTATAAATTGAAAAACACAAATTGCATTAACATGGACTTAAATGATCACACAGCCAATTTAGGTGATAGTTGCTAAAATACAGTGTGTTGTGCTGACAGAAAAGAAAAGAGAGAAAAATATGGATCTGTTGCAACTAATACCATACAGCCCTGCTAAATGTAAACTAAAATGGAAATGGGAAGTTTTATTACAGCTGGTTTGAAGTCAAGCACAAAACTAAAAACAATACGGCATCAAATCCTTTACAACAGAGTGACACATGCAGCATAAGCCTAAGGCTTTTTCACCCTTACATTTTGTATTGGGACTTTGTCAAACACTGATTTGTCTGTATAGGTGTCAACTTTTAAAGAAGAAATTTCATTCCTTCTAGGCAAAAATTTAAACAATGATCCAGTGTGAGCCGTTTGAAATATGTTGGGGATATTTGTCAGCTACTATCATACCTAATTTCAGCTCAAGCTGTAAAATTGACTGATTTATAGCGTCTGTGGCGGCCATCTTGAACAGGGCTGAGTCTAAAACGTAAGGAAATTTGTATTTGGTAGATTATTTCTTTGGTGTAACAATGCTTCTTGGCAATAAATGTTGTAGCGTTAGAAAGCCTGTTAATTTTCATTTTAAACGGTGCCACATTTGTAAGGAACATGCATTTGTGGGATGAGTGGAGCTGAGTATGTGGGTTGCGCACATGAAAAATTTGAACATCTTCCTTGCTATTGTCAAACATTTTGTTGCAGAATGGATCTCTCACCTGTTCTGAAGGGATGGGTGTAGTACGGTGGTCCGGTCTGCCCCCCACTGGTGCTGTACACACTGAGCTGGTACTGTGATCCTGGACTGAGATGTCTGACGGTTATGGTCTTAACTCCAGCGGGAAGCGAATGCCAGTCACACCTATATCCACACGATCCCACGCACACACGGCTGCAAACGCCAGGACACACACACACCTCCACCCCGTCCACCACACCCATCGTAGGAGGCTGAACGTACAGCTGAGTGAAGTTTGGGCCCACTGAAAGCGGGACTGTGACCTGCACGGGCAGAGGAGCTGCACAAACACAAAGAAATGAGTCAAATTCATGATAAAAAGATTTGGGCAGGTTTTTTTTTAATATACCTCACCTGTGGTGTGTGTGATCCTGGACTCCTCGCTCCTGTCGTTTCCCCTCAAAGCAACAACCGCTACATCATATGTGTGACCAGGAATAAATGGGCCCATGTTCACACAGATGGATGTGTTTGTCCAGAGTTCACCGGAGCTGGAGGCGTTCATCCATTGTGAGGAAACGGTGGGATTACCGAGAGACTGGGACGTGATATAGTAACCATCTGGATGATCATCAGGTGGACTGATCCAGCAGACCGTCAGGTTTCCCTTTGTGCTCAGCACCAGCAAGTCAGAGGGGGGCTTCACCGCTAACAGACACAAAAAACTGTTATTCTGCTCAACGCTGGGACATTTAGAGTTCTTGTTCCTAATGAAATCCAAAATTCCAAAAATTGGTAAGGCTAGGAACAATAATAACTCACCTTAAAAATAAGAGTTTAATTTGAAATTTCATTTTAAGTACTAAGAATTTCTAAAAATTAAGAGTTTTCTATGAAACTATAATACTTAAAAGCAAACATAATAATTATTAATCTTACAGTACAGAGAAAACTATTCTTGATATTTAGGGACATAATATACCTAAAAAAATATGGTTAATGCAGCATTATAACTGAAAATGAGGTGTATCAGACAAATTTAACTGAATAAACCTAAATATATCCAGTGCAGAGCATTATATAATTCAATTCTAAATACCAATATTTCAATATATATAATGAATATAGGAAATATATTGCAACTTACATGCACAAATTTAATTTCTACTTGTAAATAAAGTTCAAAAACACAAGTTAAAACGATTTACTGACTCATCAAAGTGAGCTTTGTGAAAGCAAATAGCTATTAGGAACTCTTGGCTTTGCTGTGTGCTCACCTGTCTGTACAGTCAGAGGCTCCTGTCTGCAGCTCCATACACCAAACCGAGTCACTGTGAACACCTCAACCCTGTATTTCCTGTGAGACTCAAGTCCTCCGATCACAGCGCTGTACAACTGCTTCCTGTCAGACACCCTGGAGATGTCGGTAACGACGCTCTCCTGTCTTGAAGACACGTCTTTGCAGAGAACAGCAAACGTCCATTCGTTCACACACTGTGCATCTGGCAGCTTCCAGTGGACACTAATGTGACTGGCTCTAACGGTGCCAACAGTGATGTTCTGTGGAGGAAAAGGTCCTGTAAGGAATGAAGTGAAAACATTTGACATTGTTAGCATGTCATATGTACAGTATTCTCTGCAGTAACTTCTGTGTGTGAATATGTATTAGCTGACTCACTCATGTACGCAGTTTGAGTTTGTCCCAGGCTCCAGCTGGGGCCAGCAGGACGAGAAGCTTGAAGAGTGAAAGTGTAGATGCTCCCCGGAGACAAACCTGCCACAGTTACTCCTCTAGAGGAGAGAGAAATAGGGACCCTTGTAGTTCTTCTGAAAATTGTCTTTGTTCTCTTTTTGTCCTCCGACTCCCTGCATCCATCTGTTACAGAACCACCCAGCTTGCCATTTTCTCTTTCTTGATACTGGAGGAGTATTTCAAAGGATGAAAGATTGAGGAAAGGTGAAAAGTCACCCCAGCGAAGCTCCACCTGTTGGTCTGTCACCTGAACCAGGTCAAATGAAAATGATGCAGCAGCTGACGGGACTGCAAATGAAAGAAAAAATACTTCTAATAATAGAATAAGGACAAGAAAAGTAGCATTTTATGTGACAAAAATGTGACTGTTTAGTGTTGAACGACTAAAGAAACTTAATGAGAAAGATATAATAAGTTTGTACAGCTAAAGGTAGCAAAACACTAGCTAAAAGCTATAAAATGCAAGCTAAAGTAGCAAAACACTCTCTTAAAAGGTAAAACTAGAAAAATGCTAGATTTATCCATCCATCCATTTTCTGTGCTTATTCCTTTCAGGGTCACTGGTGCCCATATCCAGCAGTCACAGTGCAAAGGGCGGAGTACACCCTGGACAAGTCACAAGTCCATCACAGGGACACACAAAAAGGCTAAATATTGGCTAAAAAGCAAAAGAAGCAAAACCATAACTAAGCATAGCAGAACTCTAGCTAAAAGGTAAATATTAAAGGGAAAAAAAAGCTAACTACATGTAGCAAAATGCAAGCTAATAGCTAACAAAATAGCAAAATGCCAGCCAAAAAGGAAAAATTACAAAATGTTAATTAAAAGGATGAAAACAGCAAAACTAGCTAAAGCAGCAACACACCTGCTAATACGTAAAAGTAGCAAAATGCTAGCTAAAGCAGCAAAGTACTAATTAAAAATTAAAATTAGCTAAAGGTTAGTAAAAAGTAGCAAAATGCTGACCAAAACTTAAAGTAGCATGACAAAAAAAATAAAGACAAAAGTAGAAAAAAGTAGAAGAGAAAAACCGAGCCTGGGTTAGATTTATAATAGAAATGTGTTTTTGAAGGATTTAGAGATCTTATAGTGAAAAATATTTTTTTAAAAAAGTAAAATATTTTTGAAAAGTATAAAATGTTAGCACAAACATGTTAAAACAAAGACAGAAGAAAAGACAGTAAAGAGAAACAGGATCACTGTCGTGTGAATGTTGTGCATTAGCTTTAATTAGTCTGGTTAATAAATCTCGTTATATTATTTACTGGTGTATTGGCAGATGAAAGGTAAGGGGATGTCGCAGAAGAACGGAGTAAGGAAGTATCCTGGTCTCATGGCCTTCCTCTGGAAGGCGAAACAGTCCGTATGATTCTCTGGCAGCAGAGTCATTAAAGCGTTGGTTTGATTATACGGTGAACCATCAGACCAGAGAGCGTGGCCTTCGTCCTGTGGGGTGAGGGGGGAGAGACAAACATCATTATGTGTTGCGAGGACATGACCACTCGCGTCATTACTGAAGGAAAAACAAACCTCCTTTTTAAGGAGTAACTGCTGCAGATTGATCACTTTACAAAGTAAACCCTGCTCATCACACTTTCACTGATGCAGCATCTAAAATAAATACATGAATAAAAAACGAATTCAATAAGTATACCTAACACTGCACACCTTAATGACTGGTCTTAAATAAAAGAGCTTCAAGTCTATCACCTTGTTTTAAAAGTGTCTTGATGGAATTGTCAGAGTAAAAGAAAAGGTTTTGTTGTAAATTTTAAGTTTTGTGTCCTGCAGCTCATTTCCCACAATTACTTTACTCCTAGAGGATAATAAAAACAGGTGCGCAGCGCAGTTTAAAATCTTTACTCACTGATATTTTCCTCTTTTTTATGTGAACTTATTCAAAGAAATTATCTGGTGAAGCCTTATCTTAACCCCACAAACAAACATAATTATGCACATCTTACATTTTTAAGAAAAAGGATCAAAGCAAATTTGCTGTTTATGCACACAGAATAAAAGCTAAATATAAATTATACTTCACCATCCCAAAGGGAAAGTTGTCTTTGCTGGAAAACTAAGGCACATTTATTTGAAGACTGGTGTTACAGTCAATGTTGCTGCAATAAAAGGCAGGCAGTCATGTAACTGTGTGTGAGTTTGTATCTGGCTGTTAGCAAAATATCTTGTGAATCACCGGACAGAAGCTGGTCTATAACCTTTGGAGTCAACCTGATTTAAGATAATTAACCGTAGGAAACACAAAAATGGCTGTAATTGTGTCATTTTTACAGATATTGAGCTACATTTTGGTGCAGTATTTGCTTAGAGTCATCTCCAACACATACTCTGAGGGCTAACAGATTGTGCGAAATCTGTTAGCCCTCCAATCCTTCCAAGAAAGTTCCTTCATCACGTTCACTCAAAGGTTGCACTTTAAATGCAAACATACACTAACTTATAGTGTTTGCTCTAATCAGAAGGCCAAAATCTACATTGATGCACCAGAAAACATAATTAGATATGGAGCAGTTAAATGTTAGATGTTTAGTTCTTCTAAAGTAAAAAATTTAGACTTTTATCAAAGTGAACATAAAGTTGAATGCTAAAAAGAAAATTTTGTTAAAGATGTTCCAACAAAGTGACACTGATTTGATTGTTGAAAAGAAATATGAATACAAAAAGAGTGTATGTTAAAATTAAAAGAAAACAAAACAACAAAAAGCAATATAATCATTACAATACAGTTTTAAATTTTGCATCTAAAACCTCAAATTGCTGACATGGAGAGCTCATATAAATTACTTAAGAACAAAAATAGCTAAATCTGTTGGAGTACTGTGTAAAGTAAGGGAGTTATTCAATGATAAAGCTCTGTTTATATTGTATAACTCAATAATTGCTCCACACTTGATTTACTGTATTGAAGTCTGGGGTAAAGCATGTAAAACAATCACAAATCCTTTTTTAATTTTACAGAAAAGAGCCGTAAGAATTTTCACCAGAAAACATTACAGTCACCCTTCGAATATATTATTTTGTAAATTAAAATTATTAAAAATTTTATGAGTTGGTTGATTATAATATTTTGCAGCTTATGTATAAAGCACATAAAATGTTGCCTTTAAACATCCAGTTACATTTTGTTAAGAGAGAAAGTTCTTACAATCTTAAAAGGCTTGAGATATTTGTGAAACCAAGAATAAAACAAACTTGAAGGACCAATGTACTTCGGTTCAGGGAATAAGATTGTGGAATAATCTGGAAAGTGATTATAAAAATGCCGGTTCAATGTATTCAGTGTGTTAAGAGAGGGATAAAAATAGGTTTATTAAAGAAATATGAAATTGTATAATGTATATCAAAGTTGTTGTTTGAGAAGGAATTGAAGTTTTTATTTTGTTTTTGTTTCTTGATTATTATTGCTTGAAATTAATTTTAGAAAAAAGGGGCAGATATAAGATTTTTTTCATCTTTCTGCCTCCTTTCATTTCAATTTGATTTGTATATTTCTTTTCTTTCTTTTTTTTTGCTGTGTATACAGCGGGTAAAATACAGTAAGTATTGAACACGTCAACATTTTTCTCAGTAAATATATTACTAGAGGAGCTAATGACATGAAATTTTCACCAGATGTCGGTAACAACCCAAGTGATCCATACATACAAAGAAATCAAACCATAAATGTCCAGAAATGAAGTTATGTGTAATAATGTGGAATGGTTGAGGGAAAAAGTATTGAACATGCTTACTGAAATTTATCTAATATTTGTACAAAAGCCTTTGTTGGCAATGAATGCTTCAAGATGCCTCCTGTAT
>NW_013952421.1:833692-840801 GCF_001266775.1 Austrofundulus limnaeus
CCTCCCTTTCTTCATGTGTTCGATACGTTTTTCCTCATTATTACAAATAACTTCATTTCTGGACATTTATGGTTTGATTTCTTTGTATGTATGGATCACTTGGGTTGTTACCGACATCTGGTGAAAATTTCATGTCATTATCACCTCTAGTAATATATTTACTGAGAAAAATGTTGACATGTTCAATACTTATTTTACCCGCTGTATAAGTTGTGGATTTTTTAGATTTTTGTTTTTAATGTGTACAAAAAAAATTGTTTTATGTTTTAAAAGAAATTAATAAACTATCTAAACTAAACTAACTAAAC
Organism: Austrofundulus limnaeus; assembly: GCF_001266775.1. Taxonomy (NCBI): domain Eukaryota; kingdom Metazoa; phylum Chordata; class Actinopteri; order Cyprinodontiformes; family Rivulidae; genus Austrofundulus; species Austrofundulus limnaeus. The sequence goes on from NW_013952421.1 coordinate 834,001, forward strand.
TAAACTAAATTAGAAAGACTATTTTTCTGTGCCTTACACACCTATTTGATAAAAAAATCATTTTGAAAAAAATTTCAAGTGTTTTTTTTATGACCTGCTGATCGTTAAGTCCTGTCCACAGCAGCAGCAGGTTGTCTTCAGTCAGGAGGTGAGACGACACAAACAGCAGATCCTCTGCAGTTTTCAGGTCAGCCAGGTGGCCTCCGGTCATCAGGCCGGTGCAGCTGTGCTGAGCGTGGCTCCAGCTCAGACCTGACCTCCTCACACTGTAGCAGCTTCTCCCACTGGCCAACCAGCCGTGTGGACACTGGGCTAGAAGCAGACACCACACCACAAACCCAAACCTGCAGTCAGTTTCACAGCTCACTTTGTCACAGTGTATGGAGTTCCATTAGTGCCAAAAATATGTATTTCTGTCTGTAAAAAATTACCTGTTTCCAGAAATATATGGAGTTTCTGCTTCAAGCTGAGCTCAGGGTTTGTGAAGAAAGAAGCCACTTTTACATCAACCTTGAAGTTTGTGCCAGGTTGAAGACCTTTCATCGTGTACCGGGACTTGGTCTCTGAGGAGCTCAGGTGGAAGACGTGCGCGACAGATTGTGAGTGTGTGTCGTAAAGAGTCAGGGTGGATACACTCTGCAGCTGGTGGAGGTTCCATGTCAGCTGGGCAGTAGTGGTGGTGCTGACGGCATGAAAGGAGGACCGGGACACTGGAGCTGTGAAAACAAGCAGAAAGTAAGATTTTACAAACGTTTTATATGGTTCACAGAAAGCAATTATTGTTAGAACATCATGAATTCTGTGACGTCTGCACAGACATTAAAAACTACAAAATAAGTGTAAAATCTCCATATTTATGATTTAGAGCAGATGTGCCCAATGTGGGGCCCGCCAAGCCATTTGATTTGGCCCACCACCGGTTGTCCTGGTTACTAGATTGTAATCTGTCTTATGCAGAAACACTATATTTTCACTTAGTCTTTTCAACAATTGGTCCAACTATACGTGCAAGGAGCTGTAGTCAGATAGTCTTAACTCATGGCACTGACTTTCTTTGAATTGTGTTAAGATTAAATATAAAATACAAGTAACTTCAAGAGACATTTATCTTAGATTTAAGTCCATATCTAGATTTTCACACCTTACAAGACCACATATACTCAAAATTTAAAATTATGAAACATGAAATATTTATTATGCCGGATTTTCTCCATGTTCATGGGCTGAAAAATAACCAACCAAACAAAAGAATGTGGACAACCACAATGGCTGCTAACTTAAATAAAAAAAATGCAACTTTACTTGAGAAGTATTTGCATTTCATGTATTATATTATTGCATTTGGCTCACCCCACTTAGACTGATTTCAATTTTGGCCCCCAGGGAAAATGGTTTTTAGTTTTGGCCCTCTCAAGGAAAATCTTTGGGCACCCCTGATTTAGAGTTTGAAGCCACTCACTAAAGTGAAAGGTCTTCTCTTCAAGCATTGACTCATTCTTGCTGGCTCTCAGTATGACGTGATGTCCCCTTCGGTCTTCAGTCAGGTGGAATAATATCCTGCAGTCAGGTGAGCACGCTGAGCGATCAATACGCTTCGTTTTCATCTGCCAACACGGTGCGACAACAGATAGGAAATGAAACTCAAACCAGAAAGGATCGGACCTGTGAATTTACACGTCTGTTCTCACCAGAGGGTTCCCGGCAGATCTGCATGTGACCGTGTAGCCATCCGGGTCTTGTTTGGAGGGGAAGGGCGCAAAAACCACCTCAACCTCAACAGGTTGCAGGCGTAGCTCACAGGTCAGTAAAGCCACCTGTGAAGAAGAGAGAAAAGTGGAGAATAAAGTATGAAGCTGATAAGTTTTCTTTATTATTTGTGTTTTGTATAACAGAACTTGTAGATTAAAAAACATTACAATTACAAGTTCACAAGTACACAGTTAAAATTTTCAAACTGTTTTACAAGTTACAAGTTCTGTTGTACAAAACACAAATACTTATGAAACATAATTAACTGCATGTGAACCTTACCTGACATAAACTGCACAGTAACAAAAGCTGCTCTGTTCCAGGCATTGGAAATGCTTTTACTGTTGTCACATATCTCCCAAAGCTCAGCTGCAACTGTGTCTTTGTCACCAGAATAAATTTGCAGTTTTTATGATAGTCGAATCCGAGTTGTGATTTCAGCCTTTCGCGGAAACCCCAAACTTTACATCAGCTGTGGAAAGTCCCAACGCTATTCAGGTCGCTGACGCACAGCAAACCTCTCGTGAAGGAGGCGGCAGCTCTTCTGTGTGTCAAAGGAGGAGTGAAGGAGAAGAGTGCGGGGCTGAGATTGTATTCGTTCAAGCCAATTTGTTCGGCCTCTTTGTCGGGATAAGAACAGGTCACCATGGCAGCCAGGGCCACTCCAGTGCTGAGGTCCTGAGGAGAAGGGATGTGGCGAGCTGTGGATGTGCCACGGGCCTGTTTGTGTGCGCTCTCAGCCACACAGAATTTAGTTTTCGTGACATCAGTCGCCCTCTGGAACTGGAATGTGCTGCAAATTGTAGCCCCCTTTTTCTTGGACAGCGTGGTTTTGGCTCAGACGTTTGGGTGCGGCGGGAGCGCCGGCGGGCGTGGAATGACAGGAATGCGAGGGGAGAAATGATTGATGGGAAATAAAGAGAAGAGGCCACCGAGGAGTTGTGTTGTGAAGAGGGCGACTCCCACTGAGCAATAACCTCTCAGAAGTGAAATGTAAACACGGGTCAGCACCACAGACGCTGAATAAAACAAGACCGCTGCTAATAATACATATTAGCTCTGTCAGGAAATTGTCAGAGTGGTGGGGTGAAAGGTCATTTTCACCAGTGTTGTATAAAGTACCTCAAAGTGATACTTGAGTAAAAGTACAAGTATCTTATCATAAAAATACTTTGGTAAAAGTTAAAGTCTTCTGTAAAAATATTACTTGAGTAAAAGTCTTAAAGTATCTGATATTTTTTGTACTTAAGTATCAAAAGTAAATTTCTGACACAAAATCTATTTAAGTATTAAAAGTAAAAGTACTGAGTAAAAGTGAGCAGTCAGATTTTCCAAAATGGCATGTATTGGGAGGTGACTTCTCCAAAAAATATTTTTTCTAACAGCGTGCAGCTGTGATGGGTTGTGTACAAGCTAATAGGGTGTCAGAATGGTATATATTTATACTTCTCATCCAACCACAATTAAATTCACTCTATCCAGGAGACACAATTTATCAGGATGGTTTTTTTAAGCAATAACAACTCAGAATAAAATAGGAGTAATGACTTTATACTTCTTACCTTTTTTTAAATGTAATGATTAGTAAGTACAGAAAAATGTGTAAAAATGTAATGAGTAAAAGTAAAAAGTATGTTGAAAAATAATTACTCAAGTAAAGTACAGATAACCAAAATTTCTACTTAAGTACAGTAACAAAGTATTTGTACTTAGTTACTTTACAACTCTGATTTTCACTGATGATGTTATCTATGGTGTAAATCCACAAAGAGTTCAGTTAAAGAACATTAAAGTGCAGCTATCAGTTACAATATGAAGTAACACTAAAATATATATTTGGTGGAAGTGGTTTTAATAAAAAAAAAAGATCCAATGTGGAGCTTTAGTCTGATGACATTTTGTATTCTAAGCATTTAGGTTTGGGCAAAATCATACAGTGTGCAATTAATCGTCGGAAAACTGTCAACAACTGATAGTTACCATTTTGCAATTACTGCTGTTAATTCCATGTGATGACGACGTATTTTTGACTGCGATGCACTCTCATTATAAAGTGAGCCCAATGGCAGAAAGCGGGGCAGAGCAGCTAACGCTAACAGTAACTCTAGCACAGCAAACTCTCCTCAAGTGAATCGTGGGAATTAATCTAATCAGCTGAAAACCCACTATGATCTCAATCAATCTTTCTCACTGCAAAAAATGTCCACCTAACCAAGCTTTAAAATCTTATATCCAACCAAAAAGTCTTTTTGATCTTGTTTTGACACTGATTTACTAAACAAGAACTGATTGTGTAAGAATGATAATCTTGTTTTCAGAATGTGTAAGATTATTTGTCTTGTTAGTCTGAAAATTTGACTCAAATCAAGTCAAAAATTTCTGCCAACGGAGTAAGAAAATTTTACTTGGTAAGATTCTTGAAATACTAGATTTGACTCAATTTTTTCTTATTTCTTAATACAAGATTTTAAAACGTGATAAGATGGACAGTTTTTGCAGTGCTCTTATGAGTGTCAGAGTTAGAGCTGAGAAGCAGTAACACAAGGGCAAGACATGGTTGTTAAAATTAAGAAGTTAGTTTGACTGATGATTCATTGAAACACAGGGTAACTGATTTAAAGTCTTAAGCACGCAAGTGCAATTGCCATCTATTAATCGTCAAATTAATTGTTATCGACTAAATGCCGCCACTAATCCTGATAAAAATGTTTTGCCAATGTAGCCCAATCCTACTGTGGCCAAGTTTTAATGTGTTGTTTTATGGAGGTTATGTCCTCCATAACAATCTAGTTAACAGGGGAATTCGACAAATCTGTGACTTGGATGACAAGCTGGAGCATAAACAAGAGTTTAATACAGGAGTGACCTTGACCTTTGACCCCATGGCTGTGAAATCCTTATGGATCATCCTTGAGGTGTCCAGCAGTGCAGTTTGGTATTTCAACGTTAAAAGTGTTATCGATTTAGAGCCCGTTCAAGAGTTGTCCACAGTTAGACAGACGGATGCTTGTACAGTTGTAGATATACTAATAAGTTCTGTCTTAGGACGGGTGTGTAAAAAGTGAATGTTCTAGAGGTTTGTAATAATGTAGACAGTGACACTTTTAAATAGTTTAATCGGCTGCTTTACCTAAAACAATAAAAACAAAAGCAAAATAAAAGCCATTTCAATTTCTAGGAACAAAAGCACAAGGCTATCAAACAGCACCTACTTTACATAAAAACGCAAGAACTGGAATAAAAACACTAGAGTTTCCATCAGCTGAAAACACTAAAAGCTGACAGGGTTGGCACGGCAGTTGTTAATTAAATGGATAACTAATATATAAACAAACTCATTTTCCACAGACAGCAGATGCAGCTCTAACACAAGGTCAGTGTTGTCCTGTGTGCTAGTATAACAAAACAAAATGGCTGGTGTTTTACGCTTGTCCAATAAGTATAATAAAAACAAAAAGCCCCTTTAAATCCCTTTAATAAAACATTTGCCTAATTTGTCACGTTTTGTTCACATGTCCAGCTGGTTTAGTTCCACTGGCAGGAACAGTCCAGAGGTTCTTGGAAGTTGTAGTCCACCATGGTGGCATTGCGAGAGCAGTACAGTGAGACAGTCCGTGTTTGCAGTCCACTCTCACGGCAGCACTTACAAAAACGGGCATGACTGTTTATGTTAAAGTTGAATATGGTGGCGGATGGACATTTCCCATCACAAGAGTACACTGTAACCTGGAAGGAAGACAGGACCATGTAGTCAGGAACAGTGTCATTTCAATAACTACTCGCTTGCCGCCCCTCCCCCTCACTTACCGGTGAATTACTTCTGCAGTCGTCTTTTCTAATGGTGGTCCGGATTGCCACCCGCTTACATGTCTTCCCGTCTTCTTTACCTGCACATTTTTACGTAGAAATAACATTTTTACACAAAGAACTCCTCAGGAAGATTTTTAGAAATCAAAAACGTTAGAATTAGGGATGCACCAATCAAACGGAAGGTGAATGGAATTGAAGTAGTTTCAGCTTGACCAACCCAAAACTCAAAAATTCCAATACTTTTCCAGTTTGTGAACACCCCAAAGCTCAGCAGTTAATTCACGCTAATAATAACATGTTTTTGGTTTTGTTTTCATTTTCTGAAGGAAGACTAAAGGGTGAGATGGACAGGCTAATACTGAGTACCCTATACTGGTCCATTGTAAGGAACTGAGCTGCAATGCAAAGCTCTACTTATCCTCGCCTATAGATACAAACTCTTTTAGTGACTGAAAGAATGAGATTGTGAATACAGGCTGTCGATGTGAGGTTTCTCCGCAGGACAGCTAAGCTCACTCAGAGAGAGAGGGTGAGAAGTTCTCTGGGAAAGACCTCGGTGTGTAGCTGAGGTTGTTCGAGCATCTGGTAAGGATGCTCCCTGGGATTCTCCCCAGGGAGGAGAACCTGAGGAAGACCCAGGACACCCTGGAGACCATGTGTCCTGGCTGGTCTAAGAATGCCTTGGAGTCCTGAATGGATAGACTTTATTTTTATCAGCCAAAATCAGAATTGGCAGAAAACCGATGTAGGAAACTGATCAGTGTATCTCTAATTAGAATGTTATTATAATACAAATGCATCAATTATTTTACCATCTGAAGAAGTTATTAGCTTGTAGCTAATGTCATATTTTTACAACTTGTCACTCAAACATCCTAAAATGCCAAAAAAGAAGGGCTCTTTGTTGCCTTGCAGTAAGAGTTCGCTTTGATTGACACTTCACAGTGGTGTGGGCAAAAGTTTCCCAATGGAGCTCTGCTTGCTTTTACTAACTTTACATCTAAACTAACCACAGTTGGTTAAATCAAAACTGTTGACTTGTTGACTCTGGAGCTTATATACAGTGGGTAAAATAAGTATTGAACACGTCACCATTTTTCTCAGTAAATATATTACTAGAGGTGCTAATGACATGAAATTTCCACCAGTTGTCGGTAACAACCAAGTGATCCGTACATACAAACAAATCAAACCACAAATGTCCAGAAATGAAGTTGCTGTATTTGTAATAATGTGGAATGG
>NW_013952421.1:844259-849570 GCF_001266775.1 Austrofundulus limnaeus
GTGAAATATATTTATGTTTGTGGTTGTAATGTGACAAAATATGGAAAAGTTCAAGGGGTATGAATACTTTTGCAAACCACTGTATCTTCTTTGTGTATTATTTTTCGGACATTCCCCACCTAATATTTTCTTTTGTCTGAGCTGTGCTGCCTTTTAAAAATGCCAGCAGAAGTTTCTGACGACACCTTCGGAAAACCAGGGATTTTGAAATGTAGTTGTAGGCTGCCAGGCTCAAAAAGAAAAAATAAATAAATAAAAAGCCACACACCCCGACAATTCAGCCAATAAGCCCATCCACTGCCAGGCAACAAAGCGCTCACCCCTCTAATCAGCTGCACAAAGCGTTTCCAGCAGCCCCGCTTAAATCTGGACACTCACATGTCTTACAGCAACCGTCCACGTAGCTTTGAACAACACCGCCGCTCTGCAAGAAGAGAATAAAATGAGAAACTTCAGCTGTCATGAAGCAGTATTAAAGGAATCCAGCAAACACTTAATAATCAATCAGCAGCTACACAGCAAGGGATGAAAGTTCAGAACTTGTATATTTATCGGCTCTGACCTGAACGCATTCTGAATCATTGAAAGGAGGACAGATGACCCCCGACGCCAGAATCACCGCTCCCACTGCTGTCTCCACGCAGTCGTAACGTGTGCAGTTCTCCACCCAGGAACTCCCTGCCTGCGCACACCGTTACATTCGTGAGCGCTTTAACAGGGGAACATTGAACACGCGTGGATGTGGACTTGCCCGCTCTCACAGTGAAAAGCTCCGCCGATCCGTTTTCGTTGGTGAAGGTGCAGGAGATGTTTTTACAGGAGCCACAGCACACCTGAGGGTCTGTGGACGGCGCGTACACCTGGTGCTGAAAACACAAAGCAAATCCAAAGAGGCGATACAGGTATACAAGACGATAACAAAAGCAAAAGTTAATTTCGTGTCAATGCGATTGGATACGTACAGGTCCGCATTTTTGGGAGCAGTTGACAGAGGTGATCTCCATTGCGTGGAAGCCGGTGAGTGGATCTTTGAAATGCAGACACTGAACGGTGTAGCACAGTTCTCCTTCAAAGTACTGAACCAGAGACTGTCCTGGACCCAGCACTGTCACGCCTTGGAACAGACACACCGCACCTTTCTCTACACACCAACACACACACACACAGGCTCAGAGTCACACAAATGGAAAAGCAGATGGAGTTGACCCTAACGGTCCTGATTGTGTTTTCACGTACGACACGTGTGTTGAGGACAGCCGCAGATGGTGCTGCTGTCAGGGACTTCAACCAGAACCTCCCCCTGAGACAAAACAAAATGCTTACTTAACGGAATGTGTTTATTTTCTGGCATACAGTGACTTCCTTTTTCTTTTTTTTCTTTTCTTTTTTTGCTGACTCACCAACTGACATATGGAGAGCGCGGCGTCTTCACATTGACATTCTGGACATTAGAGAAAGGGAATTAAAGAGGGAAGTCGTGTGAAACTTCTGCAAGTACGTGACGGGCATTACAACTTTTAGGATAACGACAGCCCAGAAGTGGTGACGCTCACAAATATATGTGACTATGTGTGTGCGTGTGTGTGTGTGTGTGTGTACCACAGTGGTGATGAGGGCAGCAATCCCCAGGAACAGCAGTTTCAACCAAAGAGAGCCCAGGTGCACAACTTACAGATGTTTTGGGACAAAGGTTAACATCACACACTGCAAAAGATGGAAAAGGAAAACAAATATGAAGAAGCAAACTCAAACACACACAGTCTCACAAGCTAACACACCTACCACAATGGTACTGTGGACAGCAGCTGTTGGTGGTGTTCAGATCTACCGCCAGGATTTCTCCATGAGAGCAAGTGGGAATGGGCTCGATACATGACTCACACACTGTTCACACAGGAAAAAAACAACTTTTACTGCTGTCATTGGCAGAAGGATAAAGGAAAAGCGTCATATTAGTGACAACAGATTTATAGTTTTAGTCTGAACTGTGAACTCCAATCAAAACTTACCGCACAGAAAAGAATAGCAACAAGATTTCTGGCCCCTGACCTCGACAAGGAACTGATCTTCCCTGCAGTCGGGGGCAGAAACAGGAGGGCACGCCATGGGATCACACTCTGAGGAAGACATTTTAATGATGGTCAAAGTTTCACCAAAAAAAATCTTTTCTTAACAAAAGGCTTCAGTAAAGTTGGTTCTCACCACATCGGTACTCTGGACAGCAGGACAGTGCGCTGTAACCAATCACCAGCCGGTTGCCATTATCACAAGGGGGCGCCTCGCTGTCACAGATTGTCATGTTGCAATCTGACGAAGAGTTAAGAAAAAAAGCAGAGTGATTAAGGAGGAGAATTAGTGTTGCTTCTTTAATTAGAGAAATTGCATTTCCTGCGAAAATTCAATGTGAATGCTTAATGCTGAAAGACGTTTGCTGATAGCTGCTGAAAATGTTTAATGGCAAAACTGTTCATGCAAGTTCAATTTGAACAGTTGACTTTTGCTGAAAGTAAGACAACAGTGAAAAATCAGCAGGAACAAAGCAAAACAAAAAATGGTCAAAGTCTAAAAAGAGTGGAGGAAAGCAGCTAAAATTAACAAAGAGAAGCTTAAAGTAGCAAAAACAAGTTGATAAAGTGTTTAAAATTTTCAAATAAGCAAAATACAAGAAAATAAGTACTAAAAACTTGCAATTTGTTTAAAAATAGCCATAAAAGCTGAAACTAGCCTAAAAGTAGCTGAAATAACTGAAGTTAGCGCAAAATATCAGAAAGAGCATGTTTGCTGAATTAAGCTGAGTTAATAAGCTGAAATGATCACAAAAGGTGAATTTTTCTGAAAAAAGCTTTAATTAGCTGTAATTAGCTAAAAAGAGTAGCTAAAAACACAGAAAACAGCTGGAATTAGTGAAAACCAGCTGAAAGACGCCATAAAATCTTAAATTAGCAAAAAGAAGCTAAAAAGCTTCTTCTGAATGGGTGTACTGAACTGTAATTTCATTGTGCTCTGTACAATGACAATAAAGGTCTATCTTATCTAATCTAATCTAATCTAATCTAATCNACCAGCTGAAAGACGCCATAAAATCTTAAATTAGATGTTTGTAGCTATCTGTCATCCACTGAATGGGTGTACTGAGCAGTAATTTCATTGTGCTCTGTACAATGACAATAAAGGTCTATCTTATCTAATCTAATCTAATCTAATCTAATCTAATCTAATCTAATCTAATCTAATCTAATCTAAGGTCACGATAGCTAAAAAAAAAACAGAAAAAACGCTTAAATCAACAAAATAGAAGCCGACGTAATCTGAAATTTGCACAAAGATGTTAAAAAAGCAGAACCAGACCAAAAGGTAAAAAGAAAGATTTATGAGCATTTTAATGGGATGCTGAACAGCTCTATTCGTTTTCAATGAGGAAAAAAAAAGGCTGAAGAAACTAATTATCTCAAAAAGTATAAATTGCTAAGGCATCAAAAGTCACAGTCAGAATGTCTTGAGGGTTTTGAACATTTTGATTTATAAAATGTTGAAATAGCACAAAAATAGTGGATTGAGATACGTGCGGAAAAACATAAAGAAGAAAAAAATATCTCAGTAGAGTGAATGCTCTGTTTTCTCACCAAAGATGAAACTAAAACTCACCACAGATCTTCTTTGGACAACAGGATCCTTCTTCTAACACATCCAGGACATACTCTCCCTCCCTCTCACACAGTGGTGTAGGAACAGCACTGCAGTCTGGTTCCACAGCGACCACAGAGCCGTTCTCCATGCACTTATACAGACAGCAGCTTCGAGCAGAGCCGTTCCACACCTCTCCAGGGGCCCGGGGGTTCCCCTCATTGTCTGTGCAAACTTAAAAAAACAAAAAAACAGACAGTATCATCAGCATAAATTTAGAGCAAATCGTGCTCAGTTCAGTGTTAATCTGAGTGGGTTTTTTTTCAGTTACCACAACGATCCTCGGTGACACAGTAGGGCGAGTCGGCTCGGTGCAGGATGGTCCCACTGCGACACACACACTCCTCCCTGATGAAGGAGCAGGTGGTTTCCTCGTAGTAGTCCTTGTTAAGACAGGTGCGGCTGTTGCAGGTGCTCACACACGGCTGATACTCCTTGCCGGGGGGACACCGCAGCGCTGCAGGATGACAGGAACACGTCAGCAAACAGGAACAAGAGCGAGCGTTGGGTTACCATGCTGGCGTCGTCTCACGGCAGAAGTTGTTTCGCCTCCAGCTGATGCAGACTTGATGTGTGTAGCAGACTGCCACGTAGGCCGCCAGAAAGTCACACTGGTGGTCCTTGTAATGCAGGTCGCCCGCCCACATGATGTCACAGAACTGCTCTGGAGGCACCTGTAAATGTTTAAGATCATTTAATCTGTAGTTTCTGTAATTTTCTTAGATCAATTTATAAATCAAACTACATTTATTTGCATTGATAAAAACATGTCATTGTATTTCAGCACATTCTCTAGAATCAAATGTATGAAACGTTGTTAGCTACCTTGCTGTGACAGGGTGTAAAGGCCCTCTGCTGCAGCATTGAAAGACACGTGGAGCAGTCCCCAACGGTGCAGTTGTCTCCGACCCTGCGTGTGTGTTCGGTGTCGTCTGTGGTCTGGACCCTCCACGCCTGCAGAAAGAGCATCATGTCTCCCACTTCCCTGACCACGGTGCCGTTCGGCAGCTTCAGGTCATCCTCTGGATTCCCGTCACAAGAGCCTGGCAGATTGGGGAGACAGGTTTTTGGCACCGGCGCGCGTGTGAGTTTATTGCTGCTTAGACAGTGTGCAATAAAAATGTGAGGTGAGATAATGTCTGTCTAAAACTGTGTAATTGAACCAAATGGCTCTCAACATCTCAACCTGTCATATCCCGTAATGGCTGAAAGCAAAGTGATCCAGCAGTTCAGACACTAAGCCTTTAGCTGCTGAAAGACGGCACTTAGAGAAATGAGGCTGGTGCTTATGAAGCCAATGATGCCCTGTGTGTGTGTGTGTGTGTGTGTACTTGTATGTGTTGTCTTTGGTATACACACCTACCTTGTCAAGACCAGTGGAGACCAAAGACCGGTCCTAATATGGTGTAACTCCATGTTTGAGATGGGGTTTAGGTTTAGGACTTAGGTTGGTTTTAGGGTTAAGTATACTGGTGGGGTTAGGTTTAGGGTAAAGGGTCAGGGTTAGGCTATAGAAATGACTGGAAACAAATGGCCCTAATAAAATTAGAAATACAAACTTGTGTGTGTGTGTGTGTGTGTGTGTGTGTGTGTGTGTGTGTGTGTGTGTGTGTGTGTGTGTGTGTGT
>NW_013952421.1:849677-859815 GCF_001266775.1 Austrofundulus limnaeus
GTGTGTGTGTGTGTGTGTGTGTGTGTGTGATTGCGAGGACTCACCACACAGGCCTCGGGTGGGCACAGATGCATTGCTGGGGGCATTGTACAGCAGCACCATAATCCCTGTGCTGTGATACCACTGTATGCTAATGCGGCCAGGTGTGTGGATCAGGTACATGCTGCCCGTGTCTTCCACATAAAACGAGTGACGGGAAAATGGGAGCTTTGCAAGCCTGTAGTTTACTGTTACCTATAGATACATAAACAACAACAAAACATAACATTTTAATGAAAAAATTATTAATTTTTTTGTTTCTGTTAGATAAAGTTTAACCGACAGCTCAGATGGTTTGAAGTGGGAATCAGTGGATAGGTTTTGAACAATTAATATCTTACCTGTTGTAGATAGATTTTAAATTACCTCAGTTTGGGGGAAATAAGAGTTTGATCATGACTGTATTGACCAATTAAAGAATAGTCTTAAAAAACATTTTAAAAATATCAAAGCAACTTATGTAACCTTTACTTTGCTGTCAGTTTTAGCAGTACGTGGTTATTCTAGCCTAAATATTCTTGCCAGAAGTGTTGTGTGCTTCACCAGAAGTGCTACAGCTAGCTGATGCTGCTGCTCTCTGCGATCGCAAATTACCAAACATTCTATGTAAATAACCATATGACAAAAAATTACATCAGTGGGAAGGTTTATGAATGTATGGTCTGTTCTGACCCTTCTTTTTCTTGACCGCACTCGGACTAGTCGTTAGCTCGTCAATGTGATCAGAATTAAACTTTCTCCAAACCGAGTTTGTTCAAAGAGCTATATACAACAGATGACTAAAGGCACCACCCTGCTTCAAACTATCCACAGTGCATCTTTAAGAGGACCACCTTGCGATCAAGTCGGTTGATTATGATCCTGTGGTTGGAAGTTGTAATGTTCAGCTTCTTAAAACAAAGACCAGACGTTCCACCTGTTGGACTCTGTAGGAAACAAATGATACCAACCATAATGAACAATTATTTTTAAACACAAAAAAGGAAGAATGAAAGAAAAAGATTATACTCACAGGTCGCCTGATGGAGTTTACGCTCTATAAGGAAAACAAAGCATAAGGATGTACATTTCAAAATAAAGTTCACTTACTGTTTATATATGTTATGTTTTACCTGGCTGGTTGGACATTTCTCCACAGTGCCAATAATAGTTTCTCTCGGCAGGTTGACCAAGATGTAGGAGCCGTTGTCATACAAGGCCACATTATTACCATCGAATGTGATCACACGCAAGTCTGACATCACAGTACAGCGACCTGGCACAAGAAAACGCCGATTATTTCAGCGATGTATTACTCATTATTCTGAAATGTAAAGTTTCAAACAGAACTTACACGGACACTGCCACTGTGGGCAGCAGGGGTCCGTATTGACGAGGACGGGCAGGCCCAGCAGACTGCACTGAGGGGCGACGGTGCTGTAGCGACAGTGGAGGGAGGAGTTGTGAAGAAGCAGCTCTCCGTTGAAACAAATCAGCTCGGCGCACTCGTCAATACGATGGGAGAAGGGAGGCTGTAAACACAATTCATGCTTTGTTTTAAAAGCTCGACAGCTGAATGAAAATATATGTATACTAGTGTTAGTTTTTTTTTTCTTAGCCAAAAATTCAGAAGGCATTACAAAGTGAATGCCAACAGATGCAAGTGTGTAACAACTGAAACTGCACGATGTAAACGCAGATCAAACGGCAAATGCTGCCTACAGTAATTTCCTCTACCGACTCTGCTGGAGACACAACCTCATCTCATACATCTTTAAATATTTTTTCCTTACAAGCTTTAGCCTTAAAGTAATGGCTAAATTATGTTTTTCACTCTGTCTGTCTTCTCCACTCCATATTCTAACAAAGACATTCTTAGAGGGCGAATCCTTCCGAGCGATTAAGAAAATGAACTGTCTGAACGGACAAGGAACACCCTCATTAGGAGGATTGCTTTGTAAAACACTGGTACTAGCAACACAATTAATTTGCTGTAACCATTAAAAAGCTAAATCACTTCATGTTTTATACTGTCCACACACACAAAAATAACACTGATGAACAAAATGAATCAATGAAGAAACTAAGGATCAGGCAGTAATTTTTATTGATTTTTTGGACACTCTTCTATTATGTGAACTAATGTCAGATACACTAAACTGTAATTTGAATGCAAATATAGTGTATGAAATTTATTCAGTAAGATATAGCTGACCATAATGAAGTATGTTTATTTTCTAAATAATTTATGGCACTGATAAAATATTGAAAACACAAAACCTGCTCAGATTACTCGTCCAGATTTCACCCACATATGTAGTAAAAGTAGAAAAGAACAGATGTATTTTCTGAATAAGACACTTCGATTTTATAGTCCTTATAGTGTAGAATCAAAAGCAGAAATGTGTTTGGTTTTTTTAGTAATGAACACGGGATCAAAGGAAGTAATCAGAAGAAGCAATTTTGGACGTATTTTCATGGACTCTCTTAATAACTGTCATTTTGGTGACCTTTTGGAAGGGCTTGAGGGGATGAGACACCATCCCTGGTCTTAGTAAATGGGTTCTGGTGGGTTGCTGCATCAAAAGAAGCCAGCTGATACAACGTTCACAAACGATCCTATTCTTTTGAATGACTCCTTACGATGAACGATAGGAACCGAATCACCGTAAAGAGCCATTTGGAGTTTTTTTTTCCTTGCAATGTATATTTTTATTTTTTTCAACTTCAACAAGAGAGACAACCACTCTTGCTTCGCTTTTTCATGGAAAACAGGCAAAGTGGTGGATTCCAGCAGCTCAGGGGCAAGGTGGGACAGGTTTCCGCTTCGCAACACACCACCCGTGTAATGTGATGACGTACCGTTCAAAATCGAACAGCTGTTTTGAACGGCTCGATAAAACAAATGGCTCCTCAAGATCCAGATCCCTTTAAAGAGCCATTTGTCTCATCTCTACAGCTGAGATGATTTGGGCATCTGGACATCTCCCAGGGGAGGTGTTTTGACATGTCCCATTGGAAGGAGGCCTTGGGGGCAGACCTGGGACTTGTAGATTATATATCACAATTCCCTTGGTAATGTCCTACAGAAAAGCTAAAAGAAGTAACTGAGAAGTTGGACAATTTTTGCAGTGAAGTAAATGGATGGATAGATGAACAAATGGATGGAAGGGCATAAACAGATATATCCATTATCAGAAAGACTTGTTAATCTTGAAAATTTTTAAACCACATAAAAAGATGAAAAAGCAGTGACCCTTACTGTGCATGGTGTGGTGGGCAGGAGGAAATGAGGGGTGGTTGGCGCTTCAGTTGTAGGAGAGGTTTCGGGACTCGTGATCATCTCTGTAGTGGTGGGCTCTGTGGTCGGTGGAGCCGTCGTTGGCTCAGTGGTGGTGGTGGTTTCTGGGGTGGTGGGAGTGGTTGGTTCGGGAGTGGTTGCGGACTGAGTGGTGGTCTCGGGGATGGTCGTGGTGGGGGCAGTCGTGGCGACTGTGGTGGTTGGCGGCGGGGCGGTGGTGGGGGACGTGGTGGGCGGCGGGGTAGTCGGTGTGGTAGCGGTGGTGGTGGAAGCAGATGTCGTGGGAAGGGGGATCGAAGTTGAAGGGACTGTGGTGGGTGCGGTGGTGGGGGTTGTTGTGGTGAGCGCTGTGGATAGAGTGGGCGTCACTTCCGTTGTGCTGAGAGTGGTTGGTTCGGGTGTGGTTGAAGGTGTGGTAGGAACAACCGTAGTTGAAGGTGCAGTGGATGTGGGTGGAGCTGTAGTAGTGGTGAGCTTGGTAGTTAATGTTGTGGTGACAGCTGGGGTGGTGGTGGTGGGTGTAGTTGTCGTGGGCCTGACGGTAGTGGAGGGGGTTGTCGTTGCTTTTGTAGTAGTTGTCATTCTTGTGGTTGTGGTGGAAGTCGTGGTTGTCGGCGCGGTCGTGGTTCTGTTGGACCGTGTCACAAAGGCGAAGGGCGTTGGAGTTGGAGGAAGGGACACGCCTGAGTGAAATAATCAGTAGCGTTAGCAAACATTCCTGCTCATTCAAAGCAATGAAACACAAGCATCGTAAACAGCCCGTCTGCTCTCACAGTCCTCTGGGTAGACGCATCTTCTTGTGACTTCATCCAGGATCATGTTCTTGGGACAACGGGGGAAGCAACCCTCCACGCTGTAACATGCAGAAACAGTTTCAGTCGCGAGCGGAGCACAGATTATGTCAGCGGCACAATCATTGCCTGTATTGAGCCAATCCTCTTACGGAGGCAGGAAATGGCAGCGCGTGGCATCCGGATCGCTGCACGTGTGGACACAAGGACTTGCGCAGGCCTGGTAACGCCACTCGCACATCATACGGTAAGGTATTATAAATGGACTTTCTGCAAAAACAGAGAAAAAATAACGAATAGTTAACATATGTGTGTAACAAATACATGTGTTTTTACAGTGAAACCTCCAAAGTCCAACCAAATTTTGCTATGCATCGCTAAAAACACTACACCTCTTTGCATTAAATCCAAATTCAGCATTTAGGATATTAACCGCATTTGTTGTGTACTGTGAATAACATGGTTCGCATCTAATATCACAGAACTACATTAAAATTACTGCATAAAGCATGAAGTTGATTATATTTGATCCACCTGTGAGACAAATAAGAGAAATAAAGTTCTGGGAGGTTCCTGTTTTTCAAAGGTCATAACTGTAAGAAGTGGAAGTTGGAGGTAAGATTAGTGGAGATATATATTTTCAGTCAGGAGGTTTGAACTCTAAAGTTTCTCTGATCAACCTTCCAGCATGAAGAACTGATGTGATTGGATTTTCACTCATATGGTTTCACCCTGCATTGGTTATTCTTTGCCCCGTGGAGTCAACATCTTTTAAATTCATCTTGTAGTTTGGATAATTGAGGATAATTTAATTGAGGAGAGAATTCCCACCTATGTTCTGTGCAACAAAGCTTAGCTTCTGTTGCAATGAGCTAAGCTCACAGTTCAAACTTAGCAACAATGAGCTAAGATTTCTTTTACTAAACGAGATGCAATTTTACAGCAATTTTGTTATTTCAGTTGAAAAATGAGTTTCTACTTAACTATGTCACTCTGTTCTTATTTCTTTATAAAATGATCTGCATTGAAGTGGTACATAAAAATTCTTGTATATCTATTAATACAGTATATATAAAACATGTGTCCTAAATATATTCACTTTGGTTACTTTTGAATTTTGACCTGTTTAGATTTGCTTTAACTAAAAGATAAATTTGAGATTTAGTAGTAACATTCAGTCAAAATCTTCCTGTGACTTCATCCAGGATCATGTTCTTGGGACGAGGGAAGCAGCCCTCCGTTTCTTTTACATTCGTAAAAGAAAAGTCTGATGTTTTTATCTAACAGCTGTGCAAAGAAGTAAAATGTATCTGCTGAAAATATTTAAAAATATATATATTTTATTTAGTAAAACTGACAGATTCACAAACTTTAACATGACAGAGAAGAAACAGCCATGAAGGTCATCAATGCTGCAAAGAGATACAGTGTCAAAATGAAAAAAAAAAAACTGCTTTTCTTATATCTAAAATGCAACATCTTTAGTGACAGATCAACAAACAACATAAACTGTGACATCCAAGAATTATTAAATTCAAAATCATTGCAAAAGAAAATGGAGACAAATCTTTGCTAAACTTTGTTATGATGAAGTTGAAATGAAAAACTTTGGTACTAAAATGTGATTTTCTTATTATTTGATCCTAGTTGGCAATTCTATTTTTAAGTAGGATATAAACTTGTTAATTAGTTAATTTAATGAATACCTTTTAACTTCAACTAATTGTTTGGTGACTTAGAATAATAAAATAGTGTCTGAAACATTGCATTACAAAGACCAGGATAAACAGATCTACAGACATTTGGCTGGATGCACATATATTTCAACATCTGTTAGAGAACTGCGATGACTGGGTTTGAACCTGAGAAGTGTTTACTGACACTCTCTGACATTGTGCATATAACACGTTGGGGTCAGCGTGTGCATGCGACAGAAACGGGCTCGTGTTTCTCACCCTCCAGGGTGAAGCTGCTGCTGGCCTTGAAGCCCTCTGAGCTGCCGTATCTCTGGGCTCGAGCGGCAGTGCGTGTGAGTGTCAGAAACATTCCCAGTTGGCCCACGAGTTCGAACGAGGTGTAACCTGGCAGAAACAGCCCCTGGTGCTGGACGAAGGTCGCCCTGCGGGCGAACTCTGCCCCTCGACTCCACTGCTCCAGCTGGAGGCGGCTGCGGCCCGACACCGCAAGAAAATAATTTGGTCTTTCTGCAGACTCCAGCGAAACGACAGGAACGCCTTAAAGAAGGAGGCAGAATTCCATTTAATTTACTGAAACAACACAAAGCGTCAGTGCGATCTAACGGGAACGTGGACGCTCACGTGACATCCTGTCCTTCCACAGGCCTTCGGTGATCATAAAGTTGAAGAGCAGGCCTGGAGCGGGCAACTGTCCTGGCTTCTCTCTTATGAGCGGAAACACTGAACTGCTGGTGTGATTCACTCCAAATATGGTGTCATTATAAGCAGCACTCGCCAACGAAAATGGGCCATCGCCTAACTCTGCGGAGATGTGAGACAACGAGACAGGAAATGAGTCTGGTGACGAGCCCCCTGGGAAACAAAATGAACCCATAAACAACAAGCAGAACAGAGGATCCTTCCTCTTACGTACCTTGGTTATAGTACTCACAGTCATAAGCTGAAAGAGAGGGAGGGGAGTGTTTTAAAGTATTTCAAAGGAACTGAGGTAAAAGCACAGATCTAAAAGAAGCATGTAAACAACCTAAAAAAATATAAAGGAATGTGCTGACACAGAGTGTGCTCTTTGCATGTGTCTCTGCAAGTAGACTTACGACAGACTGAGGGCGATCTCCAGTGTATCGTGACCCCCTGCTGACAGCATTTGTGCGCGTACGCAGCGATGGACGTGCAAAGGCACTCGCAATCTCCCCCGCGGTTGCAGTTGCAAGTGTCTGTCAGGCAGTTCCTATAAAACCAGGCCACATCAACCTGAAGGGCACGCACAACACGCAAGCACAGTCACAAACACAGAAAAAAGCAGCACGCAATCACAGACTTGAGGCGGGCAAAATCTCGCCCGGGAGAGGCTGTGTGTTGACGGGGCGAACGGTTTTCAATTATTCACACGGGAGGGATTGATGAGAGATCAGGACAAAGGAATGTGGGTCAACTTCTGGCGCAGAAAGTAACAGATGAGCTGCGAGATGAAGAGCCAAGACGCTGCACTGAGTTGGTCTGTTGGCAGGCGAGATGAACTCAACTTCACTCTTAAATGCAGACTTTGAAATGCACATAAACAACATGTGATCCCAGCAGTATTTCTGTAGAATACCGTGCTCAATTAATGACTTGATCACTGTTACATTTACATACTCTGTCGTATAACTAGAATAGAACTCAACAATACCACAATTTATGTTTCTTATTTTGCAGAAGACTCATATATCTTCAGCTTTTTCTTCTTCTTTCAGCTGTTCCTACTTCAGCATGTCATCCTCCTCCATCTCACTCTGTTCTCTCTGTGTCCATATGTCTCCTCTAACATCCTTTGACCAATACACCCACTGTCACTCCACTGTACCTGTCCCAACCATCTCAGTCTGGCCTCATATGATATAAATGGTATTAAAAACTGAACTGAAACATGAATAGCAACAACTGATAACCAAATTGGTTTTAAAAGTAAGCTCAGTACTGATTTATGTATTTATTCAGTGAAGCAAATACTAAGTAAAAATAAAAACAGAATACTTCTGTCTTTATGTGTTTTTTTAGATGCATCTAAAGCTTTTGACAGAGTTAACCACCATAAGTTGTTCCTTAAGCTGCAAAACAGAGGCATTCCTGCATATTTGATCAGGATTTTGCATTATTGGTATTCTCATCCGTCTATGAAAGTTAAATAGGACTCAGAGGTTTCTGAAGCCTTTTCTGCATCTAATGGAGTCAGACAAGGTGGAATCTTGTCTCCTGTTCTTTTTAACTTGTATCTTGATGATCTGTCTGTTGCACTGGGTGATTCTAAGACTGGCTGTATGGAGGGTAGCCATCTTGTGAATCATTTATTGTACGCAGAGGATTTGGTCATCTTGTCTCCTTACAGTGCTGGTCTGCAGCAGCCACTCAGAGTCTGCACTGGATATGGTGGCCAGTTTGACATCATGTTTAATCCTAAAAAGAGTGTTGTTATGATTTCCAAAACAAAGGAGGATCAAAAGATGAATTTTCCTCATTTTCATTTAGCAAATTAAGTTTTAGAAATTCATTGAGTTCTGTTAATCATGTAAAAATATCTCTACAAATTTTTGCTAAGGGATTTCTGTGATGATGATGCTGTAAAGCGACAGTGTTGTCAGTTATACATGCAAGCTAATATGTTGGCACGGAAATTTGGACTGTGTTCAGATGAGGTTAAAGTGTCCCTTTTTTAGAACGTATTGCACCTGTTTTCATACAGCTCACCTGTGGTGCAACTACAGTAAAACTATAATGAAGGAATCTTTCTCAGATGTCCATGATGTACGTACATCTGCTAGTCCAATGTTTGTCATATGTAACATTCCAACTTTTCATGCTCTACTGAGAAACCTCATGTATAACTAAGTGTCGTCTGGATGCATCTAACCATTTTATAATAAGAGCTCTGACAATGGCAACATACTGTATATTGATTTTAGATATACTTCAAGTATTGAAATAACTGTTTATCTGTGTCTTTTATGTGATGTTTTGTTTTATCTGCTTTTTGACTATTTTACTATTTTTTATTTTTCCTTTCTTTTTTACATATGATACGAACTACTTTTTGTCTTGAAATAAAGAATATATAATAGTGTTATTTAAGTTAAGCAAGAAACCTTATCATTAAAAAAAACCAACATGTCAAACTGGCATCTGACAGGAACAAGTATTTTATTAGTATTTCATTAGAAGTATTTCATTTTGAACCAAACATTTTTCTGAAGTCATAAGGCATCAATAAAAAAAGCTCAATTTTAAATGTTTGTTCTTGTTTGATTTTTTTCCCCAAAGAAAAACTCAACTAAATTAATGTTTTTGCGACACTAATTGTTTTTTAAGGAGATTTACAGAAAATAAAATAATTTTAAAAAAAACCTTACTAACGAGTTTACTCGTTGTGGGTTGCCACAACAAGTAAACTCGCACAAAAAAATTGGAAATTGTTTTACACCAGATATCATTGTTGACTCATCCTGGGTCCAAACTTGCACTCGCAAACTCCAAGACTGTAGCACTAACCACTGAGCTACCGCAGCCCCCACATTTACAACATCATATTCAGCCTCGGTTATTACAAAAGAAGTAACTTCAGTCATAAACAAAAATAATGTGTTGTTGATCAGGCTCTTCGTTAATTTACTTATTAGTAAGGTTCTTTTGCTTCATTCTGAAAACAGTTGGATTCACAAATGTCTGCAGTTTTTATTTTGTCGGTCAAAAGCTGAAACATTTGAGATTCACTGATAGGACTGGCTTTTATGTGTATAAACATGTGGCTCCATCTGCTGGTCATAAATAAACATGCAAGGCAGTTAAAACGTCAGCAACACTTTCAGTACAAAACAATTTTACTATGTGAACAATCTGCGTAGTGTATACCCTGTTAGGCTCATAAATATGAATATTACACTGTAAAAAATAAAGTTAGACTTTGCTTATTCTAGTAACCTAGTATGTGGTGTAATTTATCTCTAAGGAACAAACAATGGCCCTGCTTTGAATCAGTTAAGGGTTGTTCCCATAACCCTTCTCTAACCCCTTCTCTCTTGTTTCAAGAAAGATAACCTTTCTACTGCTGCATTCACTCGTTCCATGCGAGTATGTGTGTCCATTTTAGTGGCACTTACCACATTGTGACAAGGTGCAAATACATCACTGTAGAGGAGAGCACACTCCCTTTTAGCGTACGGCTGTCTCCCCAAGTCCCCTTCACACGGTCGCTCAAGTATGTAGTCACTTTCACACTAAAACACACACACAGAGAGAGAGAGAGAGAGAGAGAGAGAGAGAGAGAGAGAGAGAGAGAGAGAGAGAGAGAGAGAGAACGA
>NW_013952421.1:859825-862313 GCF_001266775.1 Austrofundulus limnaeus
ACACACAGAGAGAGAGAGAGAGAGAGAGAGAGAGAGAGAGAGAGAGAGAGAGAGAGAGAGAGAGAGAGAGAAGGCAATCAAGTGTCTGATTACTCTTAAATATCACGGTGGACTCCAGGGACACGACCACATAAATTACAGGCGCAGCGGGGAGGAGTGAGAGAGCGACACAAACCTAGACAGAAACAGACAGAAGAAAGAGGGAAGATGGAATAAAAGCCAACGCAAGCGAAGTGGTGAGCTGACTCATACCTGTCCTAGGGCCCAGCTGTCTCCAAATGTCTGCGCGTTGTTGACTTCCATGTGGCTAGATGTGGTCATGTCGTTTACTGTCACGCTGTCAAAATTTCCACACATCCCACTGAGAAGGCCCTGAATAATAATGAAAAAAAAAAAAGACGTATTTTTGATTCCTTTTCACAGAGCTCTTGTAAATTCAGAAACCGCTTCTATGTCCAGACCTTCCAACGAGGGCCGACTCTGATGTGCACAGTCGTCTTGCGATCCCAGAGGATGGTCAGATCCTGGCTGGAGAAATGAACCACCGTGTAGTAGCCCGCCTTCCAGAGCTCAAACTCTGACCCTCGGCCCACGACAGTTGAGGGGTTCTGGAGCAGGAAGAAAAGCAAAAGAAGAAGAAGAGAAAAAAGGTAGACAAACGTTGCTGCATTAACAGATGTGTGAACAGAAAGAAACAGGGACTAAGCAGCAGCTTGCTGGATCCATTAAAAATGTAGCTCTGTGTAGAAATGTACAGGATTGCCAGAGTTGTCAGTGAAGTAGATTTTGGTGAGTCCCACGTGAATCACCAGGATTTTCATGCACACAATGCCGCTCTCGTAGCAGTCTTTGTTTTGGGCAACAATGGACACCTCGGTTTCTCCAGCGCTCTGGTGAGAGAAAGACAAACTATTACTCTTGGAAGAAAACAAAGCACCGAAAGCTGATCACACAGTGTTTAACTGTTAAAGGTGTGTGTGTGGGGGGGTATTGTGCATTTTCCAGGCACATGTCTTCAGCATGTCTTCACAACAATGCTTCGGGGGGAGGGGGGCCCTCAGGGGTGGGAGCTCGGCTGGAGACTGAGCTCCAGGGAGAAGCTATGTACAAATAGGCGGTGCTTTGTACCATAAAGCGTTTAGGCAGCTCCACATGGCTAACACTAGAGATTCAAGGGTTTCTCAAACATGCATGAATGAGTTAGAACAACTTCAAGTATGTTTTTGATGAGGGAAATGATATAAAGTTCAGAAAAGTCCACCCCCCCCACCCCCACTTTAAGAAATGTTGGAAATATCAGAGAGGTAAAATCATTCATGCCAGTCCTTTGTTACGTTAACACAGCTCTGTCCTGCTTCCCCATTCCTCCCACCAGTCGTTTTACGCCTGAATCAGAATGTTTGTTCTGCTAATTCTAATTCTATATCCCTGGGAGCGCAGGAGCCCAGGGGTTTGACACGAACACTGCCTTCTTTGTGTCATGTGCAGCTTTGCTCACCGTCTGCTCGCCACTACTGTAGCGCGGCGCACACACCGTCCTGCGTGCACACACACACACAGACGCACCTTAATCTGCCCTAATTTAAAACCAACTTTCCCTTTCAAGATAAGAAACGGGCTTAGATCTTGTTTCCCAGATTTGTATCAGTCTGAGCCTGGAAACGTTAAGGAGATGTTCCTTCTTTCACATACTTTTCTAACACCCCCGTCTATAAAAAGCTCTCTGACGTAATCAAAAATCAGAATTTTGTGCCAAAATCAAATTCTTGAAAGCTGTTTTACTTGTTTCTTGTGCTTATCGTGTACTTTTACACATGTGCTGACAGACTCTACTCACTTTCAGCAGGTAGACCTGACAGTCAGAGTAGTAGTCGTACTCGAGGCCGTCAAAGGTGTGGTAGTGTCTGTCGCTGTATACAGTGCACACAGCTGGACACGGATAGTAGCTGCAGTTAAAAAAACCACGATGGCAAACACTGACAAGACAGGAAGGAGAAACAAAAAAATTAATTAGAATTGTTACTTTTTGCATGCAGTACTCTGATTTCCTTAAAACACATGTGTCAAACTTCAAGGCCTGTGGGCCAAACGTGGCCATCTGGCTCGCCAAAGTGCACCCAGCCCCTCACAAAAGTAAATATGAAAATAGTTTTTACATCAATGGTAAACTTTATGTTTATGATTTAATGCAATAAAATAAATACATTTAAAAGGTGAAAAATAAAAATACTTGTCCTGCCACCACAACTCCATAGAGCAGGGCTATTCAACTAAATTGTTCCCAGGGCCACAGTTACTGCAGGCCAACAGCACAGGGGCCAAACATCCAGCAATTAAAGTCATTATGTAAATAAACCAAGTAATACAAAGATCTGTTACATCTGAAATAATTTATTTTGCTGCCTTTAATTGTGAATACAACATACAGAACCCTATAAAAGTAGTGATAATTACACATTATCAAAAACAAAAAGAACACATTATGCTT
>NW_013952421.1:864245-902507 GCF_001266775.1 Austrofundulus limnaeus
TGCCTGCCTGCCTGCCTGCCTGCATTTGGGTTCACCCTGCCTCACAAGCATAAAGTATGTGATATATAACAAACAATTCTGATACTCAAACTTCTCAAATTTTATTTATTTACTGCGTTTGTTGGAGAGAAATTTGTCCTAGAAGCTAAAAGATCAACAATATGCTACAAACAACATGACATAGGCTGACATGCATAAAAGGGCTTGGACCCCGGTCATAACTGCTTTGCAGTTCTAGTTAATTTCACATTTAGTCAGTCGTACACATAGTAGTTTTCACTGTTTAAAAGAGGACATATTAAAATGCTGTTTCTATGCAGGAAAAAACACATAGACCTTAAGTATTGTTTGTTAGCAGTGCTTAGTTGTAGCAATGAAATGAGGAACATGACATTTCATGTTAGGTTGAAGTTAAACAAAATGTCAATGTTAATTACAGCTGGCCCTTTGAGGGCCACCACAATGCTCCTGTGGCCCTCTGTGAAAATGGGTTTGACACCACTGCCTTAGACCTTTGAAATGTAAAAAAACAACAACAATGCAATCAAATAAAATATTTACCATCTGTAGCAAGATGTTTCCACTATTTGCCCAGGCAGGTATTCAAGTCCCAGCCAAGCGCAGGGGCAGTTCTCCGGGTAGTAGCAGTCGCCCTGGTGCAGCACCAGCCTTCATGGATGAAATATTTATTAGGACATACACAACTTGCAAGCATCTAAATTAATTCCACTTGCTGTGCTTTTGCTCATTAATTAAAATTGATTGCTGACAAACTCGAGCTTCCAGGCAGCCACTGCTTTAATTAATGTCAGTTGGTTAAGCCTTTTAAGTTTGTGAAATCCAATTGAGGACAAAAACTCTTGCCTGAGCCCATCAAACAAATTACATCTACACAAGATCCCAACAATAAACTTATAATTTGGACAAATGACCCCTGCGACTAAAAGTAATAATAGATATTGTTTAAACTAAAGTGACTAAATCCTTAAAACGCCACAGATTAGTAAGGGACTCCGGCAGCACATTTTGCTTTATTTCCTTTCTGAAGCTCTCAATTGTTTTTAGCTCTTGTCAGATCTCAGATATGCATTAAAAGAAACGGCTGCCCAGCAGGTCAGTCGTGACTTTTTTTTTTCTTTAGAAAGAAGCAGGTCTTTATATTACCCAGGGGGGCAGACGCAGCCAGGTATGCACGGCGTGTTGGGTGGGCAGGTGAGGTTCAACATCAGGTTACGGCAGGTCGGCGCGCAGGCCACGCCTCCTCTCTGCTCGGTGCAGCTGTGGTACACTTTCCCCTCGGGACACTCCCCGACCTCTACGCTGTCGGGCTCTGCCATAATCGGGCACACAAACGCGCTCGGCAAAATCAAGGCACCGCTCGCGTAAAACACGAACGGCAGAGGCCATGGATTAGTGCAGAGAGCTTACCTTTTTCCTCCGGCTCACACTCCATCTTCCCATTTCTGCACAGGCTGGTGGACGAGGCATGAAAGAAGAGAGGAAGTGTTTGTGAAAGAGAATAATGTTATCAAACACGGGGGTCAGTTGAAGTGCTTTCTGTTTCATCTGACAGCCGCTCAAGCTTTTAGTAAACTGTGTTTTCCAAGTTAAAGAGGTTTGGATTTTCACATCTAGCCAGGGTTAGCTGTGCCTCACCAAGGTCCAGACGCACTGAAGGTCACCTCTCCTGGCTGGGACACCCCACCCATGGAGTAACAATGACACTGAGACCTGAGGAGAAACGACATTCTGATGCTTTCTGCGTTGACGGGCAGATCGCTTGCAGCTCGGTCGTGAGGATAAACCATAAAGTCTTACAGCTGCACACAGCGCTGGCGCACATCATCATAGTAACCGCCGTCAGGACAACCACACCCCTCCGCGCAGTCCTCGGGGTCACACGTCTCGACGACAGGCAGAGCACGGCAGGATCGACCACAGGATGACACGCAGGAGTGGTACAGCATACCTCCGAGACACACCACTCCTACACAACCAGCACAAACGTAACATATTTACAGCTCGCTTATTGTGAGTACAAAAAAAAAAAAAAAAAACAGAAACTCACCGCATTCAGAGACGTGTGCTCGGAAGTTAATTTCAACGTCATGTTTGGAGCACAGATAAGTGTAGTGAGCCAGCGCCGTGCACAGGCAGCTGCTTCCGCAGCGACAGGCCTGGTAACGACACTGCTGCTGGTAGATGTTTGGACTGATGTAGCCATGGCAGGGGGCGAACACACTCCCCAAAAGCACATCGCACTGGGATGCATAGAACACTGCACACATGCATAACTATTAATGAGGTTTGAGCTATAAAAAATGATCAGAGTGGGTCAAATTCTTACCGTTGTTCTGGTTCATCTCACATGGGTCTATAACGGGCAGATTAATGGGAGCAACACACGCAGACGACACCTTCCAAGCGTTGGCGTGCAGCTGAGGCGTGCCCTCTATCATACCTGCCGGAGACCTGCACAAATGCAAAAAAAAGCACTCAGCAACTTTTTGACCCCCCACCTTCCTTTTTTTTTATTGCACGCGAGATGAACTCGCTCACAGGAAGTCGTCTCGTAGATTTCCATTAAAAGTTCCGCAAAGGCCCAATGTCTGTCCACGCCACCAGCCATCCAGCTGCACGTAAACCCGACCCCCTCTGCCGTCATAAAACAGCTTCAGACCGATCCCTGTCTTCAGCTGTGTGAACACAGAGGTCAGCCTGTGCACCTCAACAGCATCTGTAAATGAGGACATACATGTGCATGCAGAATTTTAGGTAAATAATAAAAAAGTGGATTATTTTATGATTTAAAGCATTTTAGGTTTCTACCATCAACGTAAGGGAGCGCAGGAGCGGCGTGGACACCAACTATCACCTCCCCTTCTCTTGTCAAGGTGATCTGATGACTCACATCTTCATCCAACACCACGGTTACTGACTGAATACACGCCTGATGCTGTGGACACATGTAATTAAACAACATAATGCCGTAAAGGCATAAAAATAAGCATGAAAACACAAGGCAGTGTCCTCTTTATAATAGTGGTTCAGTTTTTTAATTACATCTGAATGATTTCAGTGTGTTTTTTGTTGAGTAGATTTCCTTTATCTAAAAATTTAATAATTTCAAAATCATTTAGTAGGAATCATTCTTAACCAGGTGTCCTGCATGGTTGCAGTTAGACCACCAACAAAGTTTTCACAGATGGATCACCTGTGACCTTGACCTTTGACATCGTGACCTTGAAATCAATAGCAATCCTCCTTAGCCCTGAAGGTGTCTAGCTGCGCAGTTTGATGCTTCTGTGTTCAAGAGTTCTCAGTTTAAAGCTCAAACAAGAAACTGTCCACTGACAGAAAGATGGATGGACTGTGCCATCCTATGATATGTCCCTATCTTAGGACGGGCGAATAAAGACTAAATAAAGCTAGGATCTGGCATCATAAGTCACCTGAGTATTTTTAGATGAAAGTAGCGAAAGAACAAACCCAGTCAGCCACATACAGCTACAGAACAAAATATCTCTGAAGGCTGACAAAACATCTCCTCAGAAATGTGTCCTGAAAGGATATTAGATTTCAGTTTCCACAGAAAGGCTTTCTGACGTTTATTGCTTTGGGCTCCTGTCTCAAAAATGAGTTTTTCTGTTACAGGAGAACAAATACCCCGCTGCGCAACTCCGTAATGCAATTACCACGAGATGGATTTTTAAATAATTCAACACTTTGGTGACATCGCACGCCCGTTTCACACGACACATGTTTGTGCGTGCCCAACCGGGAGTTCTACCTCTGCGCAGGTCGTGTACTGCAGCGTGACGGTGAATCTGCTGCTGCCACGGCTCTTCGCCAGCACGTACTGACACGCCCCCGGCTGGAGGAACATCCTGCCGTCGAACGTGGTCACAAACACGTCTCCTACCACCGAACACTCGACTGTGGAAGAAGCAGAGACGAAACGGGTTCTGGCATCTTCAGCTTCTGTGGCCCCGTGTGCGTTTCACGGCGGGGGAGCCTCACCTGTGCAGTTGTTCTCGGTGCAGTTCCACACTCCTCCCATGCACGCGCTGGAAAGGGGGGAAAAGTGCAGCGAGTTAGTGGTGCACGTGCCACGTGATCGCTAGGAAACACAAGTTCCTGCTCACCAGATGCTGCAGCCCTGTTGGAGAACTTGTCCTTGTAGGTATGATGTTCCATGATAAACACAGTGACACTGAGAAACAGGGATGCAAGTCCCGTTCTGTAAGATAAGACCTGCATAAAGAGGAGTTTAATGAAACCAGTGGACTAAACGACCAACAAGCTTTGTTTGTATTATTTAAATACCATCAGGACAGTAGCAGCCGTCCAGACAATGCAGGTTGGTTCCTAGACACTCTTTCTCAAACGTGCAGGTGGGTGGACAACAACTGATACAGTCTCTATACACAAAGCTCTCCTCACAGCCGTCATCTGTACCAAAACAAACACAAAACACACTGTTGCTGCACCCCCTTCGGATGTTATCATCTATTAAATGGACGTTAATAGCCATTATCAGTCCCATAGAATGGCTTCAGGATGGCTTCAGACTGTCCCGACTGTGCCGCCTAGTGAGTTCTCCATCCCATAGAATGGCTTCAGACTGTCAGCTGGTTAATATGAGGTATAAAGCCACTAAGGTTTTTTTAAGTAATCTGGTTAATCTGAGGCATAAAGCCACTAAGGTTAATTTTAGAGAAAATGACATGGGCTACAATAAAGCAGACCGGACTCCGGCGGTAGCAGATTGTTGCATTCCAACGTATATGGCACTGGTAACCCACTTGGAGGCACTGTCGGGACAGTCTGAAGCCATTCAATGGGACTGATGACCGCTAATAACATCCATTTAATGGACTGATAACATCCGAACCGGCTGGTTGCTGCAGTAGAAGTCTATTAACCAGGAGAGGCACATCTTTAAGAACCCAACTTGTGTTTTCGTGGATAACTTACAACATGAGGGGAAACTGTCTCTCCACTCCCTCACAGGATATCCTACATGTGAACAGGCTCTGGTGTATTCAACCAAAGCACGACAAAATGTTTCCTCATCATCAGACCTGCAATAAAAGAGAAAAGGTTGTTCACACAAAGACTCTAACTGAACAAAAAGGGTATCCATTTTTCACTGCTTTGACTTACACACAGAGGTCAGACACACAGCTGGCCACGAAAGGATTGGGGTCAATATTTTCATGACATGACAGAAATGGAAAGAAGAGAAGCGCACTGCATTTCTCGATGGCGTCCTGCAGGTGTATACACACACAAAGTATGAAATGCATACACAGGTTATGTGATACAGACAGAAAAGTGCAAGAAAGTAAAATGAATGCATCATCTTGGCATTTGCTGAGTAGGCCTATTACCGTTTTTGCTGTTTGAAATGAACAAAAATGATTGTGTAATTTGTCATAAAATGCAAATACAGAGCAGAGATATTGTTGTTTGATGCTCACATCCATGTCTGACTCAGAATCGCAGGGCCCATTGAAGTCGAGATCGATTGAGGGACAAACTCTCTCATGAGGGAGATCCACAGTCCAACTGTTGGCAAATACTGCAGGTTCGTCTGTCCGAATGCCTGGAACACAAAGTCAGCACATCAATATGGAAGTAGACTGGCAGATCTAGGGTTTTTCTGAGTAGGGGCCATGATTTTCATAGAGGGGCTGTTTGGTGAACATCCTTGCACACAAATCCCTGTTTTGGTAAGGTGTTTACATTTAACCAGTCACGTGTTCAAACACTTGTAAGATTGCACAGTAATTCTTCTTACTAATTTTACATGTCTTTTTACTGTACATAGATAAAATACTCTCAAACACATGGCTTGTGGAAAAAAAATCCAGCCATTGTTTGTCAGTTCAAAGACTTTTCCTGCCGGAATGTTCAAATCTTCTTAAGAGGAGAAGAAGACAAGCTTGATTCACGCTGAACTTTCTTATTAGACTCATTACTGCCACTAGTGTTCGGACACAGAACTGCATCCACCATCATCTTTCTCGGGCAAAGGACAGATGAGAGCCAAGACAGAGGCACTGCTCCTGCTGGGTTCACACTGCAGGCAAAATCACATATATTTTTTATGACAGTCTGAATGTGACCGATAACTTTTTTTAAAATCTGACCCATATCTTTTTCATATGTGATGTTTGTCAATTGTTCTGTGATATTTCATCCAACTTATACGTCACTGAGATAGGTGTACACAGATCGAGAAGGTCAAAGTTCGGGACTTAACTCGTCTTTAGCTACAGGACAAGTAGAGAATATTTCTGCTTATCTGAAAAGAGATTTTTGCTTCTTCCAACCAATCAAAACCAAAATTCCAGTCCCCGTCTGTCATTCTGCCCAGGCCTAAGCAGGTCCCACTGCAACTATAATTAGCCAGAATCAGTGTTGAGTGTATAATAGCAGTAATTGCAATGAGTGGGTGCCGAGTGAAAGGGGAAAAGGAATAGGGGGCCAGTTGAGCCGGTCTTACCACGAGCAGTGGTAAGGTCATCGCCAGCGATGTGGTTGAAGTTCCCACACAGGCCACATGGGGCGCCCTGGTGCTCCTCACTCATTTTCAAGTAGACGCCCGAGCCTCCATCCCAGGCCAAGGAGAAGCCAAACACGCTCTTCACCAGCAGGTAGTCGGCCAGTCGCTCAATAAACACCCCACCTACAGTCTGAGGCAGACTCAACCTGACATTTCACACACAAACCAGACTTTAACAACTAACACTAAATATGAATGAGTTGTAAGAAACTGGGTTACTCTTGTTGTTTTTCCTTCGCACCTGCGACCTCCCTGATGGACCTGATATCCAGAGATGTGAATCTCCTCCTCATTTGGGAAGAACAAACTGAGAGCTCTCGGACATAAATATCCACTTCCATCACACACTCTGCTATTATGAATCTGAGAGGATGAAAAAAAAGAGACGAGCTGGAAATCAAACTGAGAAAAATGAACATTTGTGCACAAATCAACTGTTTGAAAATGATAAAAAGCTGGGAAACAACTCAGTTAAAAGGAACTCTTATTACTAGGGGTGTAAGAAAATGTTGATTCATTGAAAGATCACAATATTTTATTTCCTGATATTGTAATGGTTCTCTAAAGTGCTCATTTTTAATTACATAAAAATAAACTGAATTTAATCAGATTTTATGCATGCATTTCATTGTTTTTTTTACAATTAGAATCTTTTGAAGTCAAAAATGGCAAAATGAATTGTCTTGTTAACAGTTTTGCAACATATCATATGACTTGTGTCGTATATTATCATCTCACCAAATTCTTGCCAGCACATGGCACTACTTATAAGAAAATGTAGATAAAATAATCCAGATGATAAATAAAATAAGGAAAGCTGTAGAAAATTATCTCTGAAATAGCAATAATTTTTAATCTGCAACATTTACAGTGTGAATTACAATGGTCAAAGTCTTCATGATGGGCTTCTGCTTAACTTTTCTGGAAAAGTTCTCATCACTTTAGCATTATTTGGCCTTACCCACACTGTGTACTGTGGTGTAGCCGAGTGGCAGTCCTGAGCCAGAATATAGGAGCAGGTTCCAGGGAAATAGAAGTAGATTCCGTCAAATGTTTCGTAGTGGTGCTGACCCCACGACCTGCAGATCCCATCTCGATCCTGGCCCTGATTGGGTACTGAAAGGACGTCCAAACAAAGTGGCTCGAATCCATTTACACACAAATCAAAACACATTTAATTAGAATCTGCCTTTCAACCTTCGATGGGCAAGCAATGCATTCCATCTCGGCCTTCATCTTCATATCTTTCACCATCTATTTTATTTAACTTATCTGTGGAAACAATGAATAACCTGAACGCTCTAAAAGCCTCCTTTGTTACAGGAAATCCCCGAGGCTGGCGTTGCCAAGATGCTGCCCAAGAAAGCCCCTTCCCAAAATTTGAGAATGTGGGTGGTGGCTGTGGTGAATCGCACTCTGTAATCTTATCAGTGTGGGTGGATTTTTATGCAAACCTCATGATACCCCTTTTCAAATGAATCTTTCATTATTATTTTTAGGATTTGTTTAATCTGTTTTTCAAAGGAACTTCTGCATTTCATGTGGTCTATTTGTCTCAACACGGAGACAATGGAGGATAAAATTTATGAAGAGTTTAATGACCTAGTGTGTTCAGGTAATCAGAATTTGTCGAGTGATTGAAGAGTCTCCTGCGTACGCTCCATCATGTCTCCAGCTGAGTGATTGATCCTCTTATTAAAGAAGTGAGGTGCCTTTAAAAGTGCCAGGCACCTGCGCGGTTTGCTGATTGCATAAATTGGATTCCGCATCCAACCCGAGTCGAAACGAGACCGGGAAAGCACGACGATGTGTGCGAGTGGGGTACTTACTGATTTGGCAGCGGTCTCCCAGTGCCTGGAACTGAGCGCAGTCACACACACCGCCCTCCTGACACCAGCCACCATTAAGGCAGCCGCAGTGTTCTGAGGAAGACACCATGAACTTAAGATTTTTTGTTCCTGAGTCATGTTTTTATTAAGGTTTATGAATGGTTTTTACCTGAAGAGGAATCTCTGGCTGTGTAGTTGTGCAAAATACTGCGTGACAGGGTACCCTCTGACAACAATGGCCTATATGTCTTGGGGAACAAACAATAGACACTTAGATCAGTTCCTTCAACGATTCCCTGCTTTAACGGCGTGACTGACTCAGACCTGCTGTGTTCCCGCTGCTATAAGTTTAGAAGTTGCAACAGAGAGATGAGTGGGAGAGACGCTTGTGCGTGTCTCGCTCGGCACAAAGGCCAGCTTTGTGCCGGGGTGAGGTGTTTGTGCGCATGTGGGTGCCCTGACCTGCTCTGGTTCTCTTAGGTGTAGTGTACAAACCTCCTCCCCAAGGAGATCCCGTTTCCTCCGGAGTGCATTAGCCCTTCTGCACACACACACACAAACACGCACATTAGTGGGAAGAAACAGTCAGAGGGGAGACTTAAGTGCACTTTACGCCACTTGAATCCAAACTCCAAAACGGCTTTTTACAGAGGCCTCGCAGAAAACACACGCACATTCATTTACAGCCTGTCACACACAATTAACAGAAAGTGTGGATATGGCGTGGTCACGAAAACCACATTAATGTAACCCCTTAATTTATTTACCTTTGTGATCGTCCTTCTGCTACTGAACGTTGGATCTGAGCTCCTACAGTAAAAAAATCACACCATGAGAATAAAAGTTTATCTAATATACAATAGCTCTTATAATATCATGCTTTTAGATACAGTAATGTTAATCTGATGGGATGAAGACAAATTATTTAGTCTTGTGTTTGCAGTTATTTATAAATCTCCACGCCTCATCAGGGAACTATGGAAGATGAAACAACTTTATAAAACATTGCTAAAATCATCTCTAAAAGTAATGCACACTAATTACCATTGATTAAAATATATATAAATAAATATTAATATTGTGCTAACCTTTTTTCCCCCAAAAAAACAGCTTCTCTGCACGTGGTAAAATAATAACTATTTGAAAATTTGATTAAGAAAAGAGTTTCTGGTCTTACCCTCTAGTAACAGCAGGTGGGAGACTGAAAACGACATAAGAAGAAATCGTTTCAATGTCCACTTCACGTTCATCTCAGAGTCCGAAAGGAATTCACAGCGAAACGTTAACAGGACATTTCAACTGGCCTGGGAGGAAAGGACAGCAGCTGGACGGAGCCTGCTTGCACCTGTCTGTAAAGCCCACCTGGAGGAAACAGCCCCCCCAGCTGCACGAGGAGCAGCCTCCTGGCACACACTCAGGTAAAAATAAATAAATAAAAATAAAAAAACACAAATGGCACTAGTTTTACATGTTTTTTGGCAAACTAAAAAAAGTGTTTGTCTATTTTTTATTTTTGAATTATAAGCTCTAGTCTATTCGTCTAAACTTTGTTTTTGTTTTATTAATAGGTAGCTAACTTACAGCGAGCTAGGCCGGGACTAGCTGATGTTTTTAATTGAACTATTATCACCAGATTAGCCTGTGACTTGGAACAAGTTAATGTTTTTTAAGTTTAAAATCTTAAATAACAACAATAAATAAATATTCAAATCAGATGTTCATACACATTTTATAAATGCATGGCTATTATTGTACATCTATTTTGACTGAATGTGTGAAAAAATATTATTTGTCACCAATATTTAGTACTATTAAATTAAATTTATAATATAAAGATAAATAGTCAATTACCACATTTTGTTTACATAAAACTTGAGTTCTGAAGAAGTTATTTTCTACTATGTATTTTACACCTTTCACGTCACCAAAATTTTTATTTTTTCATTGTAAATTTTACTAAAACCTACTTTTTTTCTTCATTTACTTCTTTGCTACAAATATAAATTTCGCTATGCAGAAATATCTTATGATGCACATGCAATTTGTCTGTTTTTGCTGCAAAAAAAATTGAAAACAAACAACAAAAAAGAGATCTTAAATTTGCATATTGAATATGTTATTCTAATATTTGTACATAAGGCAAAATATGACACCATGAACACTGAATAACAATGATCCCATTTATATTTTCTTGTGGAAACACTGCAAACCTGCTTTATCAGGAGGAAACAATGCAGAAAATGGCCATAAGATTAATGATCTTTAATTAGGTAATTCTGAAAGCAAAGTTCATTTACTGGACTTACTGATGTGCTTTAATTTGTCTCCCTCTGCAGGTCGATTGTATTCTTATCACACTGTACATAGTGATATAATTATATACATAATTTAAATGGTTTTAAAGTACAATCAAGGACTTGTTCAAGATTTAAAGCCTTTAGGCACCAATAATGGGATGGTGCCAAGCAGGATATTAAATAATTGACGTTAAACAGTCAAACATCTCTATAAATAGGGATTTTAAAAAAAGAGCAATAATGTACATTAGATGTAAATATAAGGTTTATCATAAGTTCTATTTCTTGGAAATAAGTGCATTGACTTCGTCCTGTGGTTTGAGGCTGTGCCACTGGGCTATCGGCCTCCGGGGGTTGGCCAGCATGTCTGACCAGTGGCGGAGCTCAGTCCCGCTGCTGTTTCCACCCAACAATAACTTCCCAATGGCGTCATTCTTCCCAATCTTATCGTAGTCCAGCACTGTCACTGCCAACTGCACCTTCTGTTAAGAAAATACACAAAATCATTTTTTTAGACAATTAATACTAATATAGTTATTTATATGTATGAGAATAACTTTGTGTACTTCTATCTGTTCACATGGCACTTCAAAGCTGAATGACTCATTGTAGTAAGGGTTCAACGTGTTTTTCTTGATCGTAGTTTTCTTTTTCTTGAGTCTCTTCCCGTTCTGCATTAAGTGGATTTTCACGTAAGGGTCTGGTGGAGAGAATAGAGGAGTTTTATGTGAGAGCAGCAGACCAGCAGCTTGGCACTGATGTGGTTACGCTATCAGGGAAGCATAACATCGTTCTGAGTGGCTCCTCGTTTTTCTTGCAAGGGCTTTAATGAAACTGCCATTAAAAAGCAATTAATGTGCAATCTGAGGCAAAAATAATATTTAGATATTACTTGGTTTTATAAAATATAAAGAGGTAAGGTCATATAAATGTGTTTTAAGCAACTAAATACCAAATGAGGTTTTCATGTCAGAATTATTGATTTGAACTCTCTAGCGTTCTTGGTGTCATTTGCTGTTTAACTCACCTGATAATCCACCCACATCCATTTTCTTCAAGTTTTTGGCCTCCAGAACTACGACAGTCAGCTTCCCTGCAGTGGGCACAAACCTCAGGGACAAACATATGTCTCCAAGTCGCTCACTCTAGTGCACAAAAACGAAACGCCTTGTTGGAAATATGTGACTCATCATATCGAAATGAGGATTAAGTCAAATTTGGACAAAATGACCTAACTACGTTTTCAGATTTCTGGCTTTGAAGTCTATAATTTGATACCTGGATCATCCTGATATCATAAGCTTATCCAGAGATGACATAATTTCTCTCGTTTGTTATGATAATACATTACTGTTAGGTCTGAATCATAATTTTATGCAAATTTATTGAGTAATTTTTGATGTTAATATAAAGAGGGAACCTAAAATATTATTTATATATTAAGATTTCCCAGTTGAAAAGAAACAGAAACATTGCTAGCTAACAGGAATTTTTTTTAAAAAATTAAAGCGTTTTTTCCTCAAAATCAGGTTTTTTTGTTGCTACTGTTCAAAAAAATGTTTACATTTTTTTAGGATTATATTTCAGACAGTTCATTCAAATGATGCATTGTTAAGGCATTAATTCATTATATTTTGACAAAATGCAATTTTTGCACACGCTTAAATCAAAACCCTATACATCTGCCTATTTTTACACATCCCACTTTTGAACTTAATCCTCGTTTCGATGTGATGGGTCACCCATATTACCAGCTTTCAAACACACAAAAGCATTTCACATTTAACTGTCCTGATGCACCTCAGTGATCCAGGTAGAAAAAAATCAAAAAGAAAAATATAAGTAGGTCCTCTGGATGGGTTCTTCTTTAGTGAAACGTTTCGTCTCTCATCCAAGAGATTTCTTCAGTCTGATGAGTTTCAGGTGAACTCAGCCTTAAAAGCACTGCCTCCACATGGACAAACAGGTTGGTCACATGCAATAGAGGGCCAATGCCCAACAATAGGCTTGATTAGCTCTATTGTTCATAGAGGRTCATGYGCCCCATCACCTGACTTATTGGTTTGGATGCTTCAGCTGTGGTTCTTTGGTGTTTTGTAATGTGTATGTAGTGAGTGCAAGCGGGCCTCAACGTCCCCTTGTTTTTGTCCCTCTTTCCCTCTGTGTGTTGGTTATCATTGGGGTCCTGATTCACATCTTTTGCTCACAGAGGGCTGAGTCATGCAATAACAGCGTTGTAGGTTTGCAGGTGGTTCAGAGAAACTGAGACGTTTATTTTCTAAACATGACGTCCCAGAGGCTTTCAAACACCAAAACACGTTACGACAAAGATTAGTTCACCCCAAAGATCCAGTTCCCTGGCAAAAACAGAGTAATATATTATATGCTGTTAAATGTCAGGAGGACTGTGATCAATTATACACCGGGGAAACAAAACAGCCACTGATCAAAAGAATGAGCCAGCACAGACGAGTTACTTCGTCGGGTCAGGACTCTGCAGTTTACACTCATCTACAAGCCAGCGGTCACTCTTTCAGTGATGAAGATGTTCTCATCCTAGAGAGGAACATTGATTTGAGAGAGGAGTAAAGGAAGCCATCTTTGCGAAGAAAAACCGTCCACCATTAAACAGAGGTGGAGGYCTKCGTGTCCAGTTGTCCTCCYCCTACAATGYTGTTATTGCATGTATGACTCAGCCCCCTGTGAGCAAAATGTGTGAATCAGAGCCCCAACGATAACCAACACACAGAGGGAAAGAGAGACAAAAACAAGGGGACGTTGAACCTCGCTTGCACTCACTACACACAGATAACAAAACACCAAAGAACCACAGCCGAAGCATCCAAACCAATAAGTCAGGTGATGGGGCACATGACCCTCTATGAACAATAGAGCTAATCAAGCCTATTGTTAGGTGATGACCCTCTTTTGCATGTGACTAACCTGTTTGTCCATGTGGAGGCAGTGCTTATAAGACTGAGTTCACCTGAAACTCATCAGACTGAAGAAGTCTCTTGGAGGAGAGGCGAAACGTTTCACTAAAGAAGAACCCATCCAGAGGACCTACTTATTTTTCCTTTTTGATTCACATTTTTAACTGTTTAATTGACGCCCATTCACGTCAAATATCCCCTCAGTGAACAGAAACAGGTCCCACCTCCTCCTTCTCTGCCTTCTGCAGATCTCTCCACTCCTGCAGGGACTGGCTGAAGTCCACGCCGCTCATTGGGATTTTCACGGCTCCGATGGCATCGTGCTTCGAGAAACGGTCGAAGTCGTACACGGTCATCACCAGCGTCTTGCCTCCCAGATCTGTGTACGGTACCTGCAGAGGGCACGCCGATGAAAGACCCTACACGCTGTAGCTCACGTTTCCTTTCGTAGCCCGTTTACCTTAAAGGTGAACGTCTCGTCGAAGTTTGGCTCCAGTGTCTTCCGGTGAACTTTGGTTTCAAACTTTTTCTTTTTGTCTGGCAGCAGGTAGAGCTTGACGTATGGGTCAGAGCTGCCTCCTACATCCATGGCAGGCAGCCCTGCAGCCTGCAGGATTCCTACTACCAGCTGGAGTCGGACCGCAGGGGGTCGGGGAGCAACAGAGAAAAAGAAGAGCTTGCTGATTGACAGGCTGATGAAAAGTATTTCAAACGTTGACATTTTAGAGTTGGCAGCAGGTGAGCGGAGCAGCAGCAGCAACTCACTGTGTTTTCTGTGAAGTTGTAGTCTAACGTGAAATGCAGACTGCCGAGCTTCTCGTCCTCCTTGGGCTCAGTTTCTGAGAGGTTTGTTTCTTTGCTTTCATGCTCCGGGGTCTGCACACAGACACACCCAAGCAGACATCTGCCTTTAAAGCGTTCCCGACATCGAGTAACAATCATACAGCTTCAAAACTACTGTCCTCACTTTTTTTGACTTTTGCTTTAACATACAGAAAGTCTATTAGTCTCAACAGTCACTGACAATTTTACTGGTTCTGGGTGACCCACATGTCAGAACTGTGATACATTGCAAGGACAATGTGTCTGCAATATATGTATGTGTGTGTGTGTGTGTGTGTGTGTGTGTGTGTGTGTGTGTGTGTGTGTGTGTGTGTGTGTGTGTGGTCGCTTACCTCATCGTGACCCCCATCCATTTCGGTGTCAAAGCCTCCCTTGCTTTTCTCGTTCCCCTTTTTCTTGTCCTTCTCTTTGTCCTTGTCCTTCTTCATCAAGCGCTTTTTCCACACGCACACAACGCACGACAACACGACGCACAAACTCACCATAGAGAGGGCGCCGACAGCCCAGGATGGCTCTGTAAAAATCCACAAAACACAAGAATCGCAGAAATGTCTTTACAGTTTTCGGTCCGTCGGTGCAACTTTGACTTGTTTCGTTCCCCTGCTTTTAGGGATGGGCAGTTTTTGGAATTTAAAAGTTTGACAGACTCGTGTACAAAAGTGATGATTTTCTATCCTCACATTGTTTTTACAAAAAAAAAAAAAGCAGGGAAGAAGGTTACAAAAAAGACAACGATAAATTGCTTTTGGCAGCTGTGCATAATCTGTTGCACTGATGCAAACTAAATCAGTGTCTATTGTTGCTGAGTCGACCATTTCACATTTTTCTTCATTTGTGTTTATCTGCATCTTTACTTCATCATGCTCTTTTTTTAAATTTTTTTTTTATTTATGATGTATTCCAGACATGTCAAATTCATTACATAAACCATAGTCTGAATCTATATCTGTATCCACACATTTTTATACAACCAAAACTTCTTGTAAAATAAATTTTTAACAAAAATGAAACCACTTAAACTAATTATACACAAATAAATAAGCCCGTAAAATAAATATGCACCCAATGTGCACACACCTATCTGTGTACCCCTACCCAAAAACATGAAGCACATAAAGCCCATTAACATGTCTGAAATGGGGTAGGCAGGCAGAAGTAAAACTTATTTAATCCTACCACTATCCACCACTTCATCTGGTTTTCAGTCATCAGTTTGTGTTGAAAAAAGAAAACAAACAAACAATATACACGTATAAAATAATACATAAGGTAATCCAGTATTATTTCAATACTAAATTTTGAGTTATATATTCACATTCAGAGACAATCGCATCCAACTACACACTAATACTAATACACACATTTACACTCAGATACCCAGCACCTCTCCATGCACCCATCATCCTACACCCCGACACCAAAACCACCCCAGTCCAGTCTCCTTACCACCCCAAAATGCCTGTATAACAGCTATATCATTTCAAACCCATACATTTATAAAAATCATAACACAGCACAGTCTTAGCTGTTGAGTAGATGCTCTGTTTGAAGCCTCAGATGCAGAATCAGGTGTATCATATTGTTCTATTAAACAATCGCATCCGGAAGATTAATTACCCTGATTTTAGCAGATGTCACTCCAAAAATTCATACATGCCCCCTCTGCATCAGTGGTGCTTTAATTACCAGTTATTTGAGTACTAATGTACCCCCCCCCCCCACACACACACACACCCCAAATAGCATAATTTACAATAACTCAGTAAATGCCTTGTTTTTATTTGCAGTATTGCAAGTAAGTATAGCCCAAAACGCCCACACACACACACACCCCACATACGTGCAGTTTTAGCAGATGCAAGTCACACATGGAATAATGTGCAAACTGTGAAAAGAAAACTCAGAAAAGAATATGTTTTCATAAGCAAACCAACATTTAAGCAGTTTTGTTTTATTTAACCCATCTAATGTCTTTATTTTACAGACCATCCATCTATACCTGCTTCTTCCTTTCAGGGTCACGGGGGGTCACTGTGCGAAGGGTGGGGGTGCACCTTGGACAGGTTTTTACAGACCAGCATATTTAAACCAGGGGTTCTGAAACGTTTTGGGTCTGGGGACCCCTTATAAGGGTGAAACATTTGCAGGGACCCTGTCATAAATCCCATTCTCTAAATGTCATGGGAATATTATTATTGGTTTGGTTTAGTGCGTTAGTTTTGCTATTTCATTGTTCCTCGTGTGCATTTTTTTAAAATAAAAAACAAATAAACAATTTAGAGAATTTTTTTGAGGACCCCCAACATGCAGCTCACTGACCCCTAGGGGACCCCAGTTTGAGAACCTCTGATTTAAACAAACATCAAATGAGGCGTGCGACTCACTGTGCAGGCTGCGCAGTTCATTCATGAACTTGTTGGCGCCGTGGCCCCCGGGTTGTGTTTGGCCCGGTGCGGTCGTGGCGTTCGGGGAGTTAGCAAGCGAGGTGCTCGGTGCAGCTCGACGGTTCATCGTGGATTCAGAGTTGAAACTAAAACAGAGACAGAAAGCCACACGCTCAGCACCAAACACTTCAGTATGGATTCAGCTTTAAATCGCCCATAAGTGTGTGATTCAATCGACATTTAAAAAAAAAACACTCGCTCAAACCCCAGAACTGAGTTTCTTTATTGACTATTGATCAAATATTTGATGCAATAACCCGCTTAGAGACAAGAGTATGTACGCCAGCGTCAAATAACTTCTCCAGTTTCTGCTGGCCTGGCAATAACGCTTGAAGACAGGATATGAAAGTTGCTGTCGCTGCCAAAGCTGCTGAAACTGAGTTGTGAGGTTGGGACGGGGAGGGAGGGTTAAAGCCTGGATCTCTCAGCTGCCAGAGGTCAGACAGATGTGACAAGGTCATGCAAAGAGAATAAAAGATAAGTTTAAAAATTTGTTTTAGTTTTGGCTGGATATGAGATATGTTTTGCCTTTTGGGTTCTTTTAATGCAGTCGTTTCAGTTTCTCTTCGTCCATTTTTGTGTTTTTTCCCCTACATTTGAGGTAGAAATCACCGCCAGCCACAAACAACCTTTGAGGCGCCTGAATTCAAACTGCAAAAATATTTAAGAGAACAGTTTTCTTCTGCAAATTTAACCATTTCACATTTTTCCTAATTGTCTTATAAGAAATTCCAAA
Source organism: Austrofundulus limnaeus (assembly GCF_001266775.1). Classification (NCBI taxonomy): domain Eukaryota; kingdom Metazoa; phylum Chordata; class Actinopteri; order Cyprinodontiformes; family Rivulidae; genus Austrofundulus; species Austrofundulus limnaeus. The sequence goes on from NW_013952421.1 coordinate 881,899, forward strand.
ATATAAAAGCATAGCCTGTCACTAATTTCATTCATTTTAGTGTCTGATGAAGTTAAAATAATTTACCTTTGCAATTATAAGAAAAAGTTGGAATAATTGAAACACATACCTGTCATAAACTGTCCCAGCAGATTAGGAGGACTTATTTTCACATGGAGGGTCAAACAGGGAAAGAAATTGTCAGAATCAGAGAAAAGACGACGAGATTTGTATCAGTTCGCTGCTTGTTAGGTGTTTCTAAGTCTCACCGCTCTTCAGGCGTAAAGCAAAAACAGAGCAGGTGTGTGAAAGTGCCACCGAGAGGAAACAGAGCGGGTGGGGAAGGTGAGGCTGGGATTGATGTGTGTGAGAGAGAGAGAGTTTAGTATTGGGGGGGAATGTGCATTCTTTTCTGTCCATTCAGGTCTCGGGGGAGCTGTGGTCTTCACTCCTGGTGCCTCACCTCTCGAGACCTCCGTCCCATCCCTGCAGGTCACCCTCACAGGGCCACTGATGTATATTCATCAGTGTAGTGACATGGCTTTTTAAAGCTCATTAGCATACTGAGGGTTCAGCACCAGATGGACATTTACATTCAGAGTGGACACCTCTCAGTGTGTGTGTGTGTGTGTGTGTGTGTGTGTGTGTGTGTGTGTGTGTGTGTGTGTGTGTGTGNCAGCTGTACATCTGGCTGTAGCTGCAGAACTGTCTCATATTGTCTATGTTTAGATGATGTAGCCCGATTTAGAAACTTAGGACGGGGCTTCTGCAGAGATCGGGTTCCGGTCCTGCCCAGTTCACCTTGAGGGTTCGCCTGTTAAAGAACAGAAGGTAAAAGAACAAGAGGAGAACATTATATCTCTTTGTGATGTACAGCATGGGAATAAACACTCTGTGTATCTTATTCACTAATGAATCCTGAGATATGTTTCTTTAAGTGTGCCATCAATAGATTTAGAGTCCACAGTTCATGTTTTATATTTTAAGATTTTTATAATTAAAGGCAACATTATGCACACAGGTAAAATCAGGGGGGAAAACGTTATCTGTCTTGGTTTTGAAAAAAAAAGTATATATTAATATCAATACTTTTGCATATTATATAATAACTTTTAAAAACTAATATATTTCGCAATATGCCTAAATATATGTATGTTATTAGTATAAATTAAAAAAAGTCTCTGATTATGAGGCAGTGAAAGTGGAGGAGGAAGAACACCCGCATGGCCGCAAGAGGGAGACATATTTTGCAGCTGAAATTCCACCACAGAAGAAGAGTCGTTTCTTAGCAACACAGATTAGACTTCCTGTTAGAGCCGGGGGTGAGTTTTCTTCTGTTATTTTACGCATTTGGTTTTCTTCTGTTGTCTACGAGTTTATTTTATAGTTAAGTTTGTGGAGTTTTCCAATGGATAAGCTCATTCGATCCATGTTGGTTCCAAATATGCGGAAAAAAGTGCACTGGCAAATGCTAAAGACCGTCTCTGCTTTTGACATCGGCTCATTCATTGTTAGAGAGAGACAGAAAATCAAAAATAGAGCACTCCCTGACAGAAAACATTATTCTGTTTGTGCTGTACTTGGTGCGCTGTTTACGAAGCCCCTTTCCTTGTGATACTGAACATAGCAAATGCTAAGAAAATAAGTATCAAGCTTTGTTTTTAAGGTTTTCGTCCGTGTGCACAGCCAGGCTTTAGGCAACTGTCAACTAAGTTTGTAAATGTATTTTTCTGACCTCAAAACTCTTTCTTCAAGTCTTATCTAACTGTAAGTTATTACAAGACTTAAATCAAATGTTGAAATGATCAAAAAAATTCTTAGTGCTGTGAAGGTAGGAGGACTGTAAAGTAGATACTGTATTTAAAGCTTTATTTATGACAGAAATATGTTAAATTGCAACAAACGACTTAACCATAAATTAAATAGCTAACACTTTTAAGTTTAAGTTAAGAAAGTCCAATATTTATATGCTCCCACATGTTTACGTCTCTGCTCCAACACTCCTGATTTCAATGAATGTCTAATTAGCTTCTGCAGAACTTGAAAAGGTGATTCATTCACTGAATCAGGTGTGCTGGAGCAGGGAAACAGGTAAAACATGGATAGAAGCCCTTGAGGACCAGGATTGCCCACCCCTGTCCTAAACCTTTCTGGCACCAGACACAAATCGCTCCTTCTTGACTAATAATAACTCACAGCGGGTCCACTCTCATGTCTCTTGTTCAGTGTGATGTTAAAAACTGCCCTGGGGTTTGTTATCCCGTTTTTTTCCCTCACAATTTGTAGACTTAAAATTAACTAAATTATAACACATTTTTAAACATTTTAAGCTTCCAAGTTAATAATTTTATTTTCCTCATGCTATTGTCTCAATTAGACGGTATTCATGTCCAGAGTCAAGGTCTTGAATTTCTTTTCAAAGCTGCCAAATCCACTGTCAGTCAAGAAGTTACAAATATTTATAATAACGAAAACATGGCCTACACACTGTACGGTTGCATCGGCTGTGAAGGCTCATGTTGGAGCCAGTTGTTTCTGTCTACTTAAAAGTTATGAGGGACTGTTGAGAACAGAAACCTCTGCAGATCAATGCTTTTGTTGCACTGCAGGTGACAGAGAAATACTGTCCATTTGGCTGATGTGTCCACTGCGAGTTGTCTTAATACATGCATATATCCATCCACTCTTTCTGTCTTTCTTTCTTAACTTTCTGTTTCTTAACTTCAGTGTATGAATTCCACGGTGAAGGGATGACGTCCGTGGAGCACCTGCACCTCAAACATGTCCTGCAGACAGTGTGTGCCCTGGAGGCCGTGGTCCTTCGCAGCTTTGGCCCAGATGGAGGACAGGTGCTGTTTACTCGCAGCACCGGTCAGGCAATGTTGAGCCGCAGCGGCACGCAGATACTCAAAGCTTTGCATCTGGAGCACCCGCTGGCCAGGTTAGCACAAAAACAACACTATTTGTATTCCTTTCATCCAGGACCAGTTTCCACTGTGACGTGCCTTGTTTTGCTCCTTTTAAGGGTGGTGGTGGATTGTGTCTGTAAGCACAGCGCAGTAACAGGTGACGGATCCAAGACCTTTGTTCTTCTGCTTGCGTCTCTACTTCGAATGATTCATGCCTCAGCCAGCAAGGCGCCCATTGTGTCTGAGTGCTCTAAGTCCACGGAAGCCGCCGCTGCCAGGCGTTTGGCTGACAAACTGCTCGCATTTGCAACGTCAGAGCTGGCTGACCTTATTTCAGTCAGTGTGGTGCCACGTGGATTCTGTGTTTCAGCAGAGGATTTCACCACAAAAACACAGCCACCAGCTCGCCCGAGTGATTTCCGTATTCAGACACTCCTATCGTCGTTTTTTCACACTCGTCTTGATTCCGTGCACTGTGGCTTTTTAAGTGACCTGGCATGTGAACTGCTCACTCGCTGGAAGTTTCAAAATGACAAGCTGTCCTTTTTTCTTCAGTTCCTGAGTGACAACTTTCCAGCGCTTCACACGCAGGTCTCAGGCTTCCCCGTCAGCTCATCTCGTTTGATCGAAGGGCAGGTAATTCACAGGGACTTCTCTACGCCGTGCCTCCAGGTCCACAAGCAGCCGGTCAGAGCTGCAGTCTTCACAGAACACCTGCAGCCAACGATTCTCCATCAAAGCTACGTGCTGGAGCTGCGCTGTGGCGGCCGGGTGACGGGCGAGGAAAGCATCGTGCCGTTTAGCGCTCGGACAGAGCGGTCACTGGAGAGCGTTATCGCAACTCTGCAGAGTTTTGGAGTCTCGTTGCTTTTGTGTGCAGTGAAGCAGTCCACTGCTGTCTTGGCTTTAGCTGCACGGGCAGAGATGTGCCTTGTGGAGTGTGTCAGCGAAGACGAACTTTCTCTTTTTGTCCGGCTAAGTGGGGTGACGCCCATCTCAGACTGCTGGAGGATTCAGCCAGAGAACATTGCTACGCTGACGTTTTGCAGAGCAATATTGCTCGGAGCCCACAGGTACGCAAATACGTTCCCTCCCTCTCCGTTGTGTTTGATCACATGTCTGTACAAACTTGTGAAACATGTTCCTCTTTTTTTCCTTTACAGATATGTCCATGTGGCTTTCTGTGATTCATCAGGAGTTAAACCTTGCAGTCTAGTGATTTGTGCTCCAGGAGAAGCACAAACGGACCAGTGCACAAGTGCATTTCAAGATGCAGTTCGCGTGCTACTAACCATGTGGGAGCCCGTATCTACAACTGAGGCCACGACACTGAAGAATCCCGTTCAGCCACATGAAGGGACATCTTTACATGCACACTGTCCTACTGGAAACGCAGCATACAGATCTGATACGTGTGCGTTAAAGCCAGGTTGTGTGATTCCCGCTGGTGGGACATTTGAGTTTCTCTTGCACCATGGCCTCACACAACATAGCCGCAGTCACTCAGCTTCGAGCTGCACGAATCTGGGTGTCAACGTTTGTCAGATCCTGGCGAACACCCTCCTGAGTGTGCCTCGTCAGATTTACTCTCACCATCCCAAACGTTTCCTGCAGGCTCAAACCAGGATCACGAGTTTAATTTCAGATCGGTCCCGTCCTTTTATGGCGTTCAAAAACGTTGCAAATGAAGATCCCGACCGAGGCGACACACCGTCAAAGCGTTTTATGCTGGACTTGGGCCTCGAGTCCATTTCCTGTAAGTACCAGCTGCTCCTGGCCGTGCTGCAGTGCGCCACAAGTCTGCTCCGAGTGGACGCGATGGTACGAACGCACACTGCTTTATGCTCACCGTCACACAAACTCACAAACATTTCTGAGGAGAGCACAGACGACGAGACAGAAGACTGAAACCCAAGACTGTCATCATTGTGTTTTCTGTGAACTCTAAGAAAACCTTCAAAAGCTGGATGAAATAATTTGCACTAATTCAGACTGTTACAGCAATCTTACCCTTGTATAGTTTTTATGTTCCTCTGCAATGCAAGGTTTTTAAAACAAGTGTTAAATTATTTTACATTAGTTTTGCTAGTTTTGTGTTAAAGTGAGATTTGTTAAGAACAGTAAAAAAGAAAATACAAATATCCTGTTTATTTTATTGTACTCACAGTAAATTATTTAGTCTTGGAAAGAGGATGACTGATGGTTGTCTGTTTCTTATTCCCAAAGAAAAATCTCTGTATTTTATTTTATTTTCCTTTTTCTTGCCATAGTCCCTTGGGCACTGTAGTTTTGGTGCCAGAAAAACAAAAGCAAACACTTGTAAGGGCATGAAATTGACTCTTATTTATAGTTAGGCTTATCTAGAGTGGAGCTGAGGGTTTCTGGGAGGGCAACTTTCGTCAAACAAATCATAGTGCGCTTCCTCACGCTGTAATCAAAGAGCCACAAATTCTCCGTGGGGAAATGGTGAGTCATTTCGACGCTGTTTACTGGAACGTCTGCATCCGTAGTTTTGAACACAATTTGTTTTTTCTGCGTGATTTTGCTGTAACAACGTCACAGAGAAACAAAGGCAGCTCACAGCTTTGTTTGGGATCTCCATGAGTCACGGTTGGCTTTCTCAAACATCAAACAGTCTTTAATGTTGTTTACCGTGTTGTCAAGACACCTCCACCCTGCTTCGGCCTTTTGTAGTACACGCCAAGCAGGATTTATTAAAGGGATCCCTGATTAGTTGTAACATTAGACTTTATTTGATAAACATAAATTTTAACTGTAAAAATACTGTAGGATGTTCAGTTTTTATAATTTTTAAACTAAAAGTTTAAAAATCTATTACATGGACGGGGCCATTTTATTTACACGCAAAGCATTCTGGGTAAATGATGACGTGGATAGGTCCTCTGTGTGAGTGAGCTATATTCACCCTGAAGGTTAATCTTGGACAATATCTGATGATCGACTCTTTTAAATGAAACCAGAGAGCGTTGACAGAGAGGAGAAGGTAGAAATGACTCAGTCTGTAACTGAAAATATGGATGGAGGACAACAGAGCTGCTTCATGGAAGAAGAACTTCAGCTTAGCCTGTTAGCATTAGCGCTAGCCCCGACGCTATAATTGCCTTATATGTATTAGCTCGGTGCTAGCATGACAAACAAGCTAAAATGAGGTCCTCCATCCATGTTTTCAGTTGCAGACTGAGTCATTTTTATGTTCCCCTCTCTGTCATGTGGATGGAGGACCTCTGTGACGAGAGGAGAATGTGTAGCGCTGAGCTAATACATATATATGGTTATAGCGTCGGGGCTAATGCTAAAGCTAACAGGCTAAGCTGAGGTTCTTCTTCCATGAAGCAGCTCTGTTGTCCTCCATCCATATTTTCAGTTACAGGTTGAGTCATATCTACCATCTCTCTGTCAACGCTCTCTGGTTTTATTTAAAAGATTAACCTTCAGGGTGGATATAGCTCGTTAGCAGCCTCGCGCCGAAGACCTATCCACATCATCATTTACCCAGAATGCTTTGCATGTAAACAAAAATGTGCAGATCCATGTAATATATTTTTAAACTTTTAGTTTAAAAATGATAAAAAACTGAACATACTACAGTATTTTTACAGTAATTATTTTACAGTTAAAATACATGTTTATTAAATAAAGTCTAATGTTACAACTAATGATTAAAGGGTTGCGACCCGAGGAAAGACCACGTTACAGTACGACATGAACAAATTCCTTTTATTCTTTTTGAATGTGTGAAACTCAGTGCACGTAGGGCATAGAATCAACTCACTGTCAAATCAAGAGAACGTTACAAAAAGACACGAACAAACTGCGAGTACCGTATAAACACCAAATGTTAGAAAACGTACAAAAAATATAGACATACAAATTGTGATAAAAGGAACAAAACGTAAAGGCAATTCAAACATGGGTAAACTAAGAGAGAGGGACACGTGCCTCAAGATGCTACTCGGAACACCGAGCTCACTAAAGCTTGATATTTATTTGGCTGTTTGCCACCGTGATCCTGCTGCTGTGTTATACTAAAGTGGTGATATTTACAGTGTTTTTAATTTGGCCATCAACCATAAATATAAAAAAACAACTAGGTGGTTACAGTTGAAATGTGATCCTTACACAATGATACGCTCTTTCGCTGTGGAAAACCGAGAAGCTCACAAAATGCAAATTTTTCAGTCAAATTACCACAAAATAACACATTTCTGTTCTACGCTGCCCCGGAAGCAGGTGACACCCATTTTATAGTTGGGCTCAGTAACCACGTCACATCTATAACAGCAGCACAAAACCAATGTGTCATACTGATGCGTAGAGAATGTGAAGGTGCGCGATGCCGGGCTGCGTGTTCAGACATGAGGCTCATGTGGCAGCCTTTCCTGTGATCTGCTTGTCTTTGGTTTCGTTTCATACTTCGTAGGTGCTATGAGGAGATAGAAAAAGCCCTCGCACTTGAAAAGGGTTAGATGAACAAGACCAGAAAACACCTTTTGATAAAATTTCTGTACATTCCAAAAATCAAATTACAAAGTAAAATTCGTTTTGGCTTCATCTTGGAGAACTGTAAGGTGTAATAAATCCTTATGATGTTCTTTAAAAAAATGTTTTTAAGTTTATTTTTTTAAGAAACTGAGTAGAACTAGACCAGATTTTTGCATAAAATCGTAATATTAAAAGTTAGTCTCCAGGGTTCTTGCACAACAAAAAAGTACCCTCAATGCAAGCAAAACTCGTACAACAAAGCATATAAATACAGAAGATCCAAACTTCCGTGCGGCATGACGTGACCTTCACATTCTCTGTGGTCTGAAATGTCTGCGCTCAGTCAAGCGTAGGTCAACCCTCTTAGACGGGCAGAGTTTCTGTTGGCAGTGGAGAGTCAACGTGACTCTGGGAATGACGTCATGCAAATTTACAAGAACGTGGCGTGGGCCTCACACCACCTCCCGGGACTTCCTTATGGCACAGCACAGCAGCATGCTGAAGATCATCCCGAAGACCTAAAAGCAAAGATACAAGAGGTGCATTACTTGTGTTTGAGTTCATTCATTTTAATAACATGGGTATTTGCTTCTATTTTTCTCCAGGACAAGAAAAAAATTAAACTTGATGAATGCACACTTACCATAACAACTCCTATAGTGATGCCTACTCCTCCGATGATGTGTAACTTGGAGTCAAACACCTCATCAATGGCTTCAGGACAGCTCTACAACAGAAAAACAATGGTAAGTTTATTTTCCTTTATGAGCTAATTCAGACCTTTTGAAGTGAAATCCTGTGAAAAGATTATGAACAATTATCACATGTTGTAAGAATGCTCTCAGTTTGTGTTAAATTATGATCAGGTTTGCAACAACAACAAAAAAAGAAAGAATTGCGTAAAACTAAAATAAATTTTTGCATCTTCTAACAACTTCAGTCTCAAAAACATCTTAGCAGTGCATATAACTGTTATTTTATAATTCTTTAGATCACCATTAATGATTCTTTACATAGAATTGAATTGTTATTTGAAAGCATGAATAGTGGCAGCAGCAGCTGGCAGTAGCACTTTTGATAGAAATATTACAAAACTTCTAAAAAAAACTGTGTAAAGCAAACTGACATTAAGATTCAAGTTGATTTAAGGAGATGAAAATCCACTTTTGAGAAAAAAAAATCTGAATATAACTTTGTTCATTCAAACTGAACTCTTCCAAAGAGCTATCTACAACAGGTAAGATATTCTTTGTTCAAAATGTTTCAACAAAACCACGTAGTTCTAAAGATTTATAACTACTGCTTCAACGTAATGCAACAGGCAGCATGTAACAGACAGTCTGAGTGTGTGCAGAGCACAGTAAACACCTGTTCACATGGTTGCACTGTGGTGACATGAAGATGTGAGTCCTGTTAGTCATAACTGACTTACAGCAAATATCAAATTTTCACAGAGATTAAACATTTGATTTTTTTTATTTTGGGTAGTATTTTGGTAAAAAAAACATCCTGTTTGTCTGATGTCTGAAGGTGCTGCTGGTTCTGCTGAAATTAGCTCTCAGGTTGTACCTTAATAGTGAACTTCTCATTTGGGTCTGCTTCAGGACAAGTGTCTTTGACAGTTCCTGCTTCTTCACGGTTTGAACCACAGCAGTTCAGCTGGAGACGTACAGAAAACAGAATTAAAGAAAACATGCAGCATTTTTAAATGAACACTAACGTCTCGGCTTGATCTTTAGCTTTAAAAATAAGTAAAGTGTTTTTGTTGGATGAAATGATTAAAGACATACTGAATGCAATGAAAACCGCTGGACAAACCGCCCTCCTTCTGTTTTATCTATGCAGCGTTGTGCAAAGAAATCTCACAGTTCTAGTTTCACACTTTACTTTCAGACATGGCGCTATCATCACATCTTTTCGTTCTTTGTCGCAAACAAAATCTAAACTTGAATAAACGTTTATTTTGTGTTAAAACACCTACTGAATCAAATTTCTGAATTTCTATTGACTGAAATATGATTCATTTAAAGGTATATAGAAATAAAATACAAAAAGAAAAAAAAGTCCTACATGTGTTTGAATCAAACGCAGAGTCTCTTCAAGGTGCTTATCTCCTGTCGACTTATATTCATTGTACGTCTGGAGGTAAAAACTGTTGATGTCATCCACCACCTGCAACGTAAAACAAAGTTGTTTTGAATTTGTACTCTTATTTTTACTGATGCTTCTTATTTTTTGTGGCTTATTTAAGAATAAAATCTACATGAAGCGCTTTTGTTGTATGTGTTCAAGTCTTACAGCTATTATTAGGACAACACACTGATTACCTTACCTTGCTTTGGTTTGAAAACCCCCAGATCCCTGCTGCAATCTCAACGGCGAATATGATCAGCAGAAAGCCGAAGAACTGCACAAAAACAAAGAAAAGCTAAATTGAAATTTCTCGTCTTTTCTGTGCATGTTAGACTCATAAAGTCAGATGAGAGCCACGTTTTCATCGGCCCTTCCTCCGGTGAGATTTAGTGCGAGACAGATATAACGAGGCAGGAATGAGCGCTGAGACATCCAGAGACGCTGCTGTGTCCTTGAGATGCTTCAGTTATGAGAGCAGACATCTCATATTTCAAACAGGGAGTCCACAGACACTAAACTGAATTAACAAGCGTTTGTAAAAAGAAAAAAAATCTACTTTGAACGAACCTGATGGGGGAACAGTTCATGTATACATAAATGGGGTTCTGTGGAGAGCTTATAACCAGGTAATATCATACCTGCTGTAGAGAGCTCTGTGTATAACTTTACATCGGTACTGTTTAGAGACGAATTGTCAGTCAAACTGGGAAATATTAATTAATACGAACCACTCCCAGCATCCAGGGTGACTCCTGGATCGCCCCACAACATCCCAGGAAGCCCACCACCATCATAAGCGCTCCAGCTCCAATCAGGATATAGACACCTAAAGGCAGTAACAGCACATCACAAACAAGAATACATTGTTTACAATTCAAATTGTCCGGTAATTGCAGCAGAAAGCCTGTCTGCCTTGTGAGCTGGACGTGTCTTACCTGTGTAAAACACATAAGGAGAGTCTGGTCCTTCGAACAAGTTTTTGGTTTTTGGGTCCAACCTCAGCCACAGGCCGATGGCAAACACGGCAGTGCCTGCAAGCTGAACACGCGTACAAAGCTGCAGTTAACACCAAACCAGCTTCATTTGCTTACTGTGCATAAATCCCTTATCTCCAGATGAATGCATCGTTCAAGTTTGCCAGACATTAAACACCAGTTAGCAGCTCCTCTCAGCTCTGCTCTGACAGGATTTATTTAAGTTCATTTACGTAAAGGATTTGTAGTTTTGGTTTCTTTTCTTATTAGATGTCAGTGTTAGAAACTTGCTGTTACCCACATGGGAAACTTGAGCAACATTGTTTTTTAGTCGTGGCTGTGGTAAATATTTTAAGTACATAATGTAAGCCTTTATGATTTATTCGTGGTATTTAGTTTATGGAGCCATTTGTTTTTAGACGAATTGTATCATTAGAACACAAAGTGGTATTTACACATTGTTTTTTGAAGAAATCAAATAAATGTTGAAGCAACCCTAAGAACTCCACCACAAAGCTATGAGCATTTTGCTCCACTTGTAGTGAATGAAGCAACCTGAGATTGCTCTTTGTACTATAATTTTTTGTGGGTTTTTTTTCTGCCATGCCCATAAGTCAGACTGATGAATCTTTAACTTGTAATGACATTTAGAAAGTCTCTTCCTTGTTCAGACTTTTACTTCTCCCTGCTGTTGCTTAACCACCGTGAATACTTCCTGTTTGCCAGATTGTCCTGTAAAAATGGCTGACTCATAGTTTAGAAACACATTTGAGAAAACCTTTCTTCTCCTTTTGCATTTTTAAAAAAGTCACGCAAACCTACCCAGAAGATAAAGTTGAAGATAAACATGAGATACTTCAGACACTTGAGCCCCCCAGCGACGGCCATGACGAGTCCGTTTTTGTACAATCCACTGTGATAAGCACCCAACGCTTTCTCAGGAGGAAGCCAAACGCATACAGCGGTGGAAAGAGAAAACACCACACCTACCTGTCACCTGATTATACAGTTAAGGAGTGGCAAAAAAAGGGAGGGACTGCTCTACAAAAAAATTAACCTTTACTGTCCTGCTGCCTGTCCTTTCTGTTCGTTTGTTTCAAGTTCCTGCGTGAATCTTTTGTGTTTTGTTTAAGTCATGCAGGCACATGGGTGTTATTGTTTCTCTTATGCCTCTAAAGTTTTTTTAACTACTCTACCTGCTCCACCACATTGATAATCTGCCTGTGTTCAAACTGAGCATGATCACCTGTTGAGACTAGTACACATCGCAGCAGATGTCCTCGCTTTAACTTCCTTGCAAACGGGAAACATCTGCATTTTGCACGAAGCTGTGAGATCTGAGCAAGCTTTCCTGCGTATTTGGCAGAAACCTGTTGGACAGGGTTTTGAAGCATGTCAGGCCCATGGGTGTAATTTGCGGGGGGATTTAGGGAGGTTATGACCATGGTTATGATGTGGTTTTTTCTAGCCAGATAGTAGTGCACCAGGTAAATACATACTCTTGGAAAATTGAGAAACTCAGGTGCCTTAAAAATGTCATCTTAAAAATGCAAAAATATTTATTCCTGTTGGGAAAAAGGGGTGGGAGGTGGGGTTGTATTTTCACCCCAAAATGTCCCGAATCATTTTACAAAAGTAAATGATTCAGTAAATAAGAAGCAGAGAACCCCCACTGGTAGACCTAAAGTTACACTCTTGATCAGACACATCCCGACACAGGGAAACCCCTGCCTGCCCTGTAATGACTGGCCATTCCCCGGCTCTATACATAGCTGCGCAAATTAGTAGTGTGCATAAAAGGGCAAAGCATTTGTATGGCGCACCCTGAAGGCTCAATGGGGACACCCTCCTTGGGATACTGGCTCTGCAGCTCTTAAAGGAGCTTTTATCCCCTTGATTTTAAATATATAAATGGGATAAAAAAATAAAATAACAAGACAAAAACCAGCAAAGCGAGCCCCACTCTCTCGGAGGGATTATTAAAATGCAAAACGCGCAGACTCCAGAGGATAGACTCCAGAGCCTGGTCTGTGCAGAGGAACTGGGTCACTTGGCCACAGGGGGATTATTCTCCTGCTCGCTCCACTAACACTGGGGGGATATTTAGGTTTCAGCCTCTTTAAGCAAAAATTCAGCCATAATTTCCGTCATGATGCACGCCACATTCTGTCTTATTCAAAACACAATCAATATTTCGCGGTAGTAAAGTGCGCTCGGATGCGCACGAAAACGATCAGCTACCAAAGGAGAGGACGTGCGTATATTTATATGTTTAAAAAAAAGACTCGTTCTGGCGCATCGGACTCACCCAGAACACCAGGTTGAAGGCAAACATCAGATATTTGATGCAGATTTCTCCTCCTGACAGCGCAGCCATGATGCGGCTCTTCAAACCACCGTTAGATGAGAACAAACAGGCTGCCTGTAGATAAGAGGCAGTGTGGGGGAGCGGGCGCGCGCATGTAGTGGTCCGCCCCCACGGCCCACGCGCTGCGCGGCTAAAGCGTTTTCTCTTTTCCTTCTTGAAATGTTGGGTTTTAAATGCTTTATTTCTAAATTTAAATTACCCCCCCCCCCCAATACGCACAGACTAAATAAAGGGGTTCAGTATTGTCGGCATTTTCAGACAATAATTTCATTTTAAATTGTAGGCTAACTGGTGCTGCTGTGTTTTTGTTGTGGTACGGAACAGAACTGAACCCCCATCAGCGCCCTGCGATGACGTAATCCTGCCAGAAGTAAGCAAAGAGCTGGGAGATATTACACTGTACATGAATGAACACGGTGCACGCGCAGGCCCTGTACATTTTTACAGAAACAAACAGCAGGACATAAACAAATGGGTTTAGGGGTGTGTTCAGGGTTTACAGGATTCTTTAAACTTAGAAACATCTAGTTGTTCGCTAAAAGCCTGCAACACTTTCAACAAAGATGTTTTTTTCATCAATTTGAATTAAATTAGTGAGGGCTGAGTGACTGCTGAAATCTGAAACTAGGTTACAAGAACATTAGCAAATACGTAGATGTGGAAACTGAGAGAGGCCATTTTCTGCATATAATGAGTTAATTTCTCAATGGTTTTCTCGAGAAAGTTAATTTCCTGATGGTTTTCCTTTTGAGCCTCATTCAGTAACCATGGAGAGGGCTTGGTCCCCTCAGCTCGTCTATGAAGTTTACTATTGATTTACTTACTTACCTACTTACTCACCATTATTTAACCTGGAAAATCCCAATCGAGATCTGCGATCTCAATGGGATTTTCTCTTTTACAACAGCAGCCTGGGCCTGAAGGCAGTCTAGCGTTTATAATTTTGTATCGTTTTTGTATCATTACACAGGCTGAAATTGCAGTTTGTTTTTTCTTGTACAGATAACTTTCATATCAGCTCTCGTCATTTAAGGAGACAGCTGGCCCGACTGCAGATCAACAGGCATTTACACAGTGATCCAGCTGATTTAATAAAAAACTTTATCGTTGACCAGCTGAGGGGATCGGGCCGTCTTCACGATTACTGAATGATGCACAAGAAAACCAGAACTCGTCATCTTGGAAAATTAACTTATCTTGAGGAAACGGTCCTCGTTATTTCGTGTTAACGGCGTAATATGTCATTATTAGAGCGGCTGTGGTGGAGTGGTTAGTCCTGGAACCAGAAGGTCGCCGGTTCGATCCCCTGTCCAGACGTGTCAATCGTTGTGTCCTTGGGCAAGAAAGACACTTCACCTGCCTTGCTTACTGATGGTGGTCAGATGGTCCAGTGGCACCAGTGCATGGCAGCTCCGCCTCTGTCAGTGTGCCCCAGGGCAGCTGTGGCTACAATGTAGCTTACTGCCATCAGTAAGTGAATGTGTGTGTGTGTGTGTGTGTGTGTGTGTGTGAATGTCTGAAGTGTAAAGCGCCTTGGGGTCAAAGTGGACTTGATAAGGCGCTATATAAGTTCAAGCCATTTACCATTTTTACCACTATCACAAGAAAACCATGGTAAAAAAGTATATGCAGTAAACAGCTGCTCTCGGCTTCCGTAAATAAGAGCAAAGCGCTAGCTAAAATACAAAAGATTCAAAACATTAGTAAAAAGCCCAAGCAAGCAAACAGCTAAAAATAGCGAAATACAAAAACACTAAAAGCCAAAACAAGTGGAGCACTACCAAAACGCTAAAATTAGCTCAACAGCTGTGAAAACACTATAAATCCTAAAAACAACAAAATACTAGCTAAAAGTAACAAAATACTTTTTAAAAGTAGCAAAATACTAGTTAAAAAGGACACTAACTAAAAGACAAATGAAGCAATTAGCTAAAAACCCGAAACATTCGACACATTAGCTAATAATAGCAAAATATTACTTAAATGAAATAAAACACTAGCTAAAAGCTAAAAGTAATGAAATACTATGTAAAGTAGCAATTACCAAAGTTCTTGTTAAAATAAGCAAAAGCTGAAAGCCCCAAAAGTAAAACAATGATTCGATTTTTGATGGTGTACTCAACCCTTTTATTTACTTTCACTTAATGTGTCGGATAATGAGTCAAGCTTCACTTATTCGAGCTAATCAAGATAGCACGAGCCTTCTGTCAACATCACTGAGTCAGTCTAAATCCAAACAGTTTTATTCCGAGGGCCTTTTTAAAACAACAATCAGAGCTGACTGAAGTGATCTACACAACAACAAAAGACAACACTATAAATCAAATACATCAGATATAGAGAGCATAAAACCAAAAAATAAAACATTTAAAATAAAGTACTAACTGAACTTATTAAAGTTGTACATTACCACCAAAAACTGATATTTATGTAGAAAATGGGTCTTTTGATCAAAAAGTTTGCAGAGGCCTGAAATAGCTAAATTTTGACCCCTATGATAGTACATCTAGTTTTTACAGCAGAACCAAACTACAGTTTATACACAAATCACATAGTTGGATAAATAATATAAATATTAGGAAAAAGCAAAGTTTTTTTTTAAAGATTTTGACAATTTAATTGTATTTTTTGATGATCACATCCTTTTTCATCTATGTTGGTCAGCGCTTGTTCTCAGTAGTTATATGTGTGTGTGAGAGCAGTTTTGGGTTAGTGTGTGTCATTTATGTGGCACGGACGTGTTGTTGCGTGACATTTCTCTGGTTAGAATGTTTTCCACAAGAACTGTTTGGCTTGGCGCCGATGCAGATACACTGGTGTAGACTAATCACTCAGCCGGGCGATCAGTGGGCACATCCTGGCATTGTCTTGCCGACTGTGTTTGACGGTGTCAGTCTGCAGGCACCGAGCTGTGGACAGAATGATACTCTGATACCAGAACGATACGGTGTCTTGACATAACCTGCTGAGGGGAGAGCCCTTGGGAAACTGCTTGACAGCAGGGCGGGGTAGAGGGGGTTCAGGGTGTGATATAAAATAGAGCTTCCAGTGCGGCTTTAGATCTGTATGCACAGGTTTAGAAAATGTTAGACCTGACCCCTTAATCCATTGGTTATGTGAGGTCCAAATGTGGATTTTTGGATTTTTCTGAGTGTTTCTTTTTTTGCCGTTTTCTGGACTTTGGAGCCATGGAGGTAGGATTTTTGGGAGTTTGGAGATCTAAGTTTGTTTTTTAGCACACAGTAACAGATAGTTTATGCATCACTGTGTTTACATATATGTGCACATTTCAGGTGTGTTTGAAGAGGTATCTGAAAACAGTTTGTGTCTTCCTGCATCTAACAGGTGAACGCTATCATCTGTAACTCTCAGCAGTGACATTTTTCTTGAGTTTTAGCCTGCAATGTTTTGTTCAAGATCCTGTTTAGTCTTACTTTTACACTCATTTAGATATTGGTGTGTGTCCAGCTTGCGTAGCAGGAATAACGGGGCGATGCAGTCTGTTCGGACGACATCACATTCACACCTTTGACGGAGTTTTGTACGAGTTTCCTGGAGTTTGCAGCTACCTTCTGGCTGGGGACTGTAACCATCGCTCCTTCACTCTGCTGGGTGAGTCATACACAAACCCACAGCTTTAAATTAATCTCCTGTTGAATGTCATGCTTCTATCTGTAGTCCAGGGCAAAGCCACTGTTATACTGAAGCCATATAAAAGATCAGATGCTTTTTTTTTTTTTCATTTTAGTCTTGTTTCAAAACTGTGCTTTGGGCCTACAGGTGACTTTCACGATGGCAAAAGAACAGGGGTCACATTGTTTCTGGGCGATGCCTTTGAGTTGCACCTATCTGCAGATGGACGACTTTCACAAGGAGAAAAAATGTAAACAAAACAGGAAGTTCCAAAAATCTTAAAGTTTGAGTGGATTCATAAAGACTATTACTTTATTTTATGTCATTTCTCTTGCAGGTTGTCTTTGCCTTATGCATCTCATGCTGTGTTTGCGGGGTCAGAGCTCGGTTTTTATAAACTCTGGAGCGAGGAGTTTGGCTTCACCGTCACCATCGATAATGCAGCCAACATCGCCTTGACGCTGGCCAAACGCCACACCAATCGCACCTGCGGCCTCTGTGGCAACTTCAACGCGATCTCAACTGATGAATACACCGCTCAGGAAGGTATGCGCATCAACGCTTGTTATGTGAGAGTTTGAACAATGGACCTGGGAGAGTTCACAGGAATCTGGGAAACGATTTGAGTCACAAGCCCTCAGCAACAGGAAGAGTAGCTACTCAGTGCAGGAAAAGATAACAAAGAGAAAGAAAGCAAAAGACATTTGTGGTAGGATGAGATTAAGTGGAAAATCTGTCAACTCATTTGTGTGTGTTTGGTTGTGTGTGTGCGCACTTTCAGGATTTCTAACAGAAGACAGTTATGATTTTGCAAATTCATGGGCTGTGAAGGGAGCGGCTCAGTCTTGTCGACGGGTTTCTAATCCCACCCATTCCTGTAACAGCACAAAAGGCACAACAGAGGTAAAAACTTACATGTACAAATATACATTTTAAGCACTTTTAAATATGTCTTTATGCTCTATTTGATGTATACAGACAAGCTTTTGAAAAGAAAGGACAATGAAATTACCAGGAAAAAAGGCTTGACAGTACCTTATCTCCCATCACCTGTGCTTTATCTAACCATTAAAACCACAGCTTGTCACTTCATGAAGTACTTCTTTTTTCCAGTGCTTGTTTTGATATTACAGTGGTTTGCAAAAGTATTCATACCCCTTGAACTTTTCCATATTTTGTCACATTACAACCACAAACATAAATATATTTCACTGGAATTTAATGTGAAAGACCAACACAAAGTGGTATACAATTGTGAAGTGGAAGCAAAATTTTACATGAATCAAAACATTTTTTACAAATAAAAAACTGAAAAGTGCGACGTGCAAAAGTATTCAGCCCCCTTTTCCCTGAGTGCAACCAATTGCATTCAGAAGTTGCCTGATGACTGCTAATGACTCAAAAGGGTCCACCTGTGTGTAATCTAATCTCAGTACAAATACAGCTGCTCCGTGACGGCCTCAGATGTTGGTTAAGAGAATATTGGGGAGCAAACAGCATCATGAAGTCCAAAGAACACACCAGACAGGTTAGGAATATGGTTTTGGAGAAGTTTAAAGCAGGCTTAGGTTATAAAAAGATTTCCCAAGCTTTGAACATCTCACGGAGCACTGTTCAATCCATCATCCGGAAATGGAAAGAGTATGGCACCACAGTAAACCTGCCAAGACAAGGCCGTCCACCTAAACTTACAGGCCGAACAAGGAGATCACTGATCAGAGAGGCAGCCAAGAGGCCCATGGTGACTCTGGATGAAATGCAGAGAGCCACAGCTCAGGTGGGGGAAACTGTCCACAGGACAACAATTAGTCGTGCACTACACAAATGTGGTCTTTATGGAAGAGTGGCAAGGAGAAAGCCATTGTTAAAAGAAAACCATAAGAAGTCCCGTTTGCAGTTTGCCAGAAGCCATGTTGAGGACACAGCAAACATGTGGAAGAAGGTGCTTTGGTCAGACGAGACCAAAATTGAACTTTTTGGCCACAATGCAAAACGCTATGTGTGGCGGAGAAAGAACACTGCACATCACTCTGAAAACACCATCCCCACTGTCAAATATGGTGGTGGCAGCATCATGCTCTGGGGGTGCTTCTCTTCAGCAGGGACCGGGAAGTTGGTCAAAGTTGATGGGAAGATGGATGGAGCCAAATACAGGGCAATCTTGGAAGAAAACCTGTTGGAGTCAGCAAAAGATTTGAGACTGGGGTGGAGGTTCACCTTCCAGCAGGACAACGACCCTAAACATAAAGCCAAAGCTACAATGGAGTGGTTTAAAAAAAAGAATGTTCATGTGTTAGAATGGCCCAGTCAAAGTCCAGACCTAAACCCAATTGAGAATTTGTGGCAAGATCTCAAAACTGCTGTTCACAAACGCTCTCCATCCAATCTGACTGAGCTTGAGCTGTTTTGCAAGGAGGAATGGGCAAGAATTGCAGTCACTAGATGTGCAAAGCTGGTGGAGACATACCCTAAAAGACTTGCAGCTGTAATTGCAGCAAAAGGTGGCTCCACAAAGTATTGACTCAGGGGGGCTGAATAATTTTGCACATCGCACTTTTCAGTTTTTTATTTGTAAAAAATGTTTTGATTCATGTAAAATTTTGCTTCCACTTCACAATTGTATACCACTTTGTGTTGGTCTTTCACATTAAATTCCAGTGAAATATATTTATGTTTGTGGTTGTAATGTGACAAAATATGGAAAAGTTCAAGGGGTATGAATACTTTTGCAAACCACTGTACATTTAAACTTTTATTTTAATAGAAATGCAATTGTAATAGCCAGTGCTTCTTATTAAAAACCACTTTTTAACTTTTAATTGAAAAAGTGCAAAGCATACACAAAAAATCTAAAAACTTTTGCCTTCTAATTTTTGTAACAATATGGTATGTGTTTGATGTAGTCACAATATATATTTAATGGACTTCCATATATATACAGATTACTTGGACAGGATTTTTAAATAGATTGGTTAGGTCACAGATACAACCAGTGTGGATGATTTTCTATGTCAAACCAAGATAATATATTGCTCAAACCACTTTTGAAAAAAAAAAAAAAAACCTGACAAACAGCTTTTTGTTGGGATTGTGTGCCCTTAAAGGGGACTTTTTTTAGTTGTTAAATACATTTAGTTGTGTATGTGAAGTCTCTAGGAGTGCAGAAAAGTTGAATTTAGTCTCTCCCGGTGCTGTGTAGATATCTTTATATTCGGTTTGGGTCATATTTTTCAACCCGTCTAGTTTTGCTGAGGTTTCTGAATTGTTTTATCAGAGTATTTGCAACAGAACAAACACATAAGGTCTGGACTTACCAACTACTACAATGTCCTCACTTCCAGTTTAACCCATACTTTTGCACGTGTTTCTGTGTAGATCTTGTCCAGCTGCAGTGTGTTGCAGACCTCCAGCTTGTTCCTCCGCTGTGCCCACTTGGTCTCTCCTGAGGCATTCCTGCTGCTGTGTCAGAGGGAGGCCTGCTACTGTGAGCAGAAGGCTGCAGAAGACTGTTACTGTCCAGTCCTGCTGGAGTATGCTCGCACATGCCACGCTCATGGGCTGCTGCTGCGCGGTTGGCTGGAGGAGAGCCAGTGCTGTGAGTTTAGCAGATCCTTAGGAGCAGCGGTAAAAGGGGGTTTAAAGTGACATCAGGAAATGTGGTTTTCAATCTGCAGTTCCCAAGTGTCCAATCGGCATGCAGTACAGTGAATGCACCAAGTCCTGCTCTACAACCTGCCACAGTCTCAACATACAGGAGGTCTGCAAAGAAGAGTGTATGGATGGCTGCACATGTCCCAGTAAGCCTTCACCCTTCTTACTCTCCTCTCTGTTGTAGGGTTCCTGTTCTTAACTTTGCATGTATGTGTTTCAGGTGGGAAGGTTTTAGATGGTAATCGCTGTGTGGAGGTTTCTCAGTGCTCCTGTGCACACATGGGACAACATTTCCCTCCAGGGTCTACAATCTCCCAGAACTGCAATACATGGTATGAAATAATGAGCCTGCACATAAGTATTGAACACGTCACCATTTTTTTCAGTAAATATATTACTAGAGGTGCTAATGACATGAAACGTTCACCAGATGTCGGTAACAACCCAAGTGATCCATAC